>NC_056575.1:19080088-19080882 GCF_018340385.1 Cyprinus carpio
AGGCATAATTGTCATTGCGTATGTGTATGCAGCATGAGTCAAATACAATCTTCTGTTCGTGAAAAGTTGTATTTTATTCATTAATCTGACTATGCATCCGTGCATTTAATTGCCATTCGCTCGTGTGATAGTAATATGGATCTTAGTAGTATTTTAAGTGATAATTGATTCTGTAAACAACTATAAAAGATACATCTCGGCTTTCTCCGGCTCCCTGCACCGGGCCTAATGCGAAACCGGAAGTGTCTAACCGCACACTCGCTGATCCGAAATCCAAAATGGCGGCCATGTGCAACTAGTCTATTCTAACGTACACAACATAGCCGCCATCTTCTAACGTTAAACTGTGTTCCACGTGCACAAATGAATCAAACATCATCCAACATCTTCAACTTATAAATATACAATACCCGTACACTAAACACTTATATAATTGATTATCTACATAACTGCAGCACTATTTGGGCATCAACTTAACTTTAACTCAACTTTTCAGTTGAGTACGCTGGCTGTATGAGGAACTCGAGCTAGCTAACGATAGCTGTAGCCAACTCTAAGCTAGCTGGCAAACGTTAGCTAAGGTCAGCTAACGTTATGCTTTTTTCTTTACAATCTTTACAACTAGCTACAGTAGGTAGACAACCAAAATGGGTAATACCGCTGCGCGTACTGCCGCCGCAGGGCCGCGGCATTAACTGCAAGTCAGTCGCGTGTTAAAATCATTCGCTATACTACCGCCAGGTGGCGCAAAGAGACGGATTGCGAACTGAATGTAAATGTAAAATGAAAGGCAG
>NC_056575.1:19081892-19082530 GCF_018340385.1 Cyprinus carpio
ATCACTGAAACTCTAAAGAATGGACTGATTAATAAAACGTCCTCATGATTAAACTCAAGTTCTATTATAATCAACAAAATACACACGATGTAAAAAAGAGCTTCATTAATTGACAGCTTCAGTGATTTTAAATGGAGTCTTCTTTACTTGCTTTCATATAATTTAAGTAAAGTAAAAATAAATAAATAAATGAAATAAATTGCAGCCGCATTTAAATGCAGGTTTGTACAATATTCTGTAAAATGTCAGAGTGCAAGATTTGCTTGGTGCCCATGATGCTGAGTGCACGTGCAGCATTTATTCTTATTTGTCTACATATTTTGTCTTCATTACAAATCTTGTTTGGTTTTATTTTGGATAATTGCATGTAAAAAAAAATATTTACTTTGTAATGCATATGCAAAATGTGAATTATTATTCATATTCAAGTGTTTATTAAATTATTAATGCGCTTGACAGGGAGGCGCCCTCTCAATCAGGTGATTTTTTCCCTAATAATGAAATAACTGAAAATCTGGGTGTCTCACATACATGAGAAATATATCTACAGAAAGCTTGAAATGTCTTTTAAATGAATCAGTTCAAAACGAAAGCATTATGTAATCTGTGAGGATTGTATTTCTCTCTAAAGGCGCGTT
>NC_056575.1:19082841-19083150 GCF_018340385.1 Cyprinus carpio
GGTCTGTAACGGAGAGATGCCTTAACAATGATTTTCCCTCTGAAACACAAAAACGAAAATTTACATAAAATTTATATTTTATGTTTTGAGAATGGCCAACCCTTCTCTGCAGATATCTGTGTTTTTTGTCACCTCATTTTAAATCACATAAAGTCTACAAAATATAATGTCTCCCAAAACTCTGGTGTTTTTTTGTCACCTATAAAACATGTTCATAGACGGATACTTTACTGATGTCTGGACTCTGTTTGGGATTTAGAAAAACTTTAAAGAGATGGTTTAATATAGGCCTATTGTTTATGAATAGGT
>NC_056575.1:19083402-19083511 GCF_018340385.1 Cyprinus carpio
ATATTTAGCAAGAATTCACATGATAAACATATTTAGCTATAGCTTGATACACATAATCTCTCCCATCAGAAGACTATAATAACGGCAATAGTCGAGTGTTACAGGCTAA
>NC_056575.1:19084607-19084713 GCF_018340385.1 Cyprinus carpio
TCTGCCTGAAGAAAGACGTATTTCATTGAGCTAATGCTGTTAAATAGAGAGTAAAAAAAAAAATACCCTGTAGGCTATTCTTAAACTTGGAGCTCATTATATTGAC
>NC_056575.1:19084727-19085186 GCF_018340385.1 Cyprinus carpio
TTAGTTTGGCGTTTGGTAGGAAAAAAAGTTTGCACACAATAGCCTAATCCCCTTTGAAACTGTACTGTCATTTTATTTATTTATTTTATTTTTATAGGCTACATTATGAAAATAACATTTCAACTTTATCCACGGAGCGAGTGCGGAGCAGTGTTTCTGGTATCAGTTAGCGCAGAGCGGATTGATTATTAAATGCTCGATCGCGGAGGGGAAATTGTATGATTGCATGACGGGCTAGTATTAAAAAATAAATAAAATAAATAAAATAAAGGTCTTTCCAGCATTAAGGTAATAACATTACTGCTTTTTATTAATCATCTTGTCTCAGTTATAAATTTGACTGGTAAATGATAAAGAATTATATTAAAACTTGTCTTGAACAGTTTCTTTTTCATTTGAATACTGATTTTAAGTAGGGAGGTAAAAAAAATCGATTTAAATCGTAAAACGGATTTTTTA
>NC_056575.1:19085640-19085796 GCF_018340385.1 Cyprinus carpio
CAACATTTGAAGTGGATCAAACCTTTCTTTAAAGTTGCCCTAAAACCTGTTCTGCAAGTTTGATACCCTCATAAGGAAATAAAAGAAAGAACCTCTATTAGCCCTTATTTGTAGGTTGTAGGAGATATGCGAGCAATTAATAGATTTCAAAATCAG
>NC_056575.1:19085848-19085996 GCF_018340385.1 Cyprinus carpio
ATTAATTCATAGAAATAATTTAAGCAATTAAAACCTTTTTTATACTAGATTCAACTTGAAATTCTANGTGTTGTCATGTTACTGGGTTGAAACATGCCTGCACTCACAGCAGCCGTACTCTTTTTATTCAGTATTTTCTCGCAGCCCG
>NC_056575.1:19086827-19087257 GCF_018340385.1 Cyprinus carpio
GGAGTTTATAAGTTGAAACGGTAAAATGTCACAGTGCATGTTAAATAGCCTTAATGAACTTGTGTCTTATATAGTATCTGAAGACCTTGATTGCATGTTAGGATAACTTAAATAGAGCACGTACATACTGAATATGATTAACACTAAATTATGTTGAAACAATGTGTAAAAATAGGACACTGTGAACCTAAACAAATGATGTGGAACCAGTGTCCATTATTCGATTGAGTAAATCCAACATATTTTTTCTGACATANACAAATTCTCAATTGATAATTAATCATTATTTTTGAGAAAATCGTAGACGTTTGTGAACGTAGGCGTTTGAGGCAGGCTTTAAGACCAAGCGGAGTCCTCCGTCAGCTGCTCCCGCTTCACAGCGCTCGAGCTCTAACTGACCCAGCTTCACCATACGCGGTTTGATTTTATA
>NC_056575.1:19089546-19089712 GCF_018340385.1 Cyprinus carpio
TTGTGATTTTGAGTCATTAATGATCAAATTTGTGCTATAATGTTTGTGTGATTGAATGTATTCGTGATTAATCTCAGTTCCTGTGAGTTCAGACTGAATTCTCAGTGTGTTATGGTCTGTCAAGTCAAGTCAACTCATCTTTATTTATATAGCGCTTTAAAGAGAA
>NC_056575.1:19090293-19090407 GCF_018340385.1 Cyprinus carpio
CCGCTGTCTTTCAGGGCTGTAGAGGTCCTTTCTAGGTGCTGATCCACCATCTGGTCTGGATATAGACTGGATCTGGTGGCTACGGTGACCTCGGAATAAGAGAGAAACAGACCA
>NC_056575.1:19090850-19092108 GCF_018340385.1 Cyprinus carpio
AACACCTCTGTTTTTTCAGAATTTAGCAGTAAGAAATTACTCGTCATCCAGTTTTTTTATATCTACTATGCATTCCGTTAGTTTTTCAAATTGGTATGTTTCGCCGGGCCGCGAAGAAGTCTGTGATCTCGTTTCCAGATTGACCAGTGATAACATCAGTATTTTCACACACATCATCTCTCTGGTAGCAGACTGAGTTGTGCTTCTTCATCTTCAACAATACTTGACGTGATAAAGGAAGTTTGAATGCATATATTATCACACAATCACTCCTTCACTTCCCTCAGGTATAAACTTATAATACATTTCCTCAAAAACACAATGACCATTAATAAACATGAAAAAACACAATCTTTAGCACAGTTTGTCTGTTTATGTGTAAAGCCATCAGGAGCTTGTTCATCTGGTGTTGAAACCCTTCAATGTTTGATGAGCTTCAGGTTGTTACATCAGAAGTCCAGACGGCTGAACAGATGATGGTTTTAGCAGTGACTGCATTTGATGCTCTTCCTTCAGTCGATTATTCAGTGAGTTTAGGGGGCTGGACTTGAAAGGAACGCCAGTCATTTGGGTGTAAAATCTTGACTTGTTTTGTGTGAGCAAATTTTGCTATCCTTAGCATATAGCTGACAATCAACAGTCATAAAATTTTTTTTTTTTTTTAAACAATTTATACTTGACGTATGTAATTGTTTCATATAGTCTGAGTAACATGTTGTTGTTTTTATAAATACATCTTGTTTTTATAAATACATTTTTTTTATAAAGTATACATCCCCAAAATGGTAACTCATCCATAATTTTTATATCCTGATTTCCACAAACAGAATATTGTTCATATTCTGAGTGAAACATTAGGAGCTTTTTATACAGTAGGTGGCCATCCAAAACGTTGGTTCTACCGCCGCTCGTACCGCCGCCGCGGCGTCTGCAAAGTGCATTTGCAGCTTTTGACCACTGAGTGGCGCTTTAATCACAAGTTTTCAAACAAGCGCATCAAAGCACATTTTCGCAAATAGACGTCAGCTTTGCCTCGCTGATGTGTTACATTTGACGGCTGCAGTCCAGGAAAATGAAAGAAAAACACTATAGTTAAAATATTTAATATTGACAGATGAAAGTTTGGTAATTATGAAGTTATGTACATTTCTTAGAACGAATTCAAGCAGGATAAATGTCAAGCCTGTGCTTATATTTTCTCTAAGCTACACAGTATTACACCATATTTTAGATTTGACACATTAAATAGGTGTGCATA
>NC_056575.1:19096473-19096538 GCF_018340385.1 Cyprinus carpio
GATTAGGCCCAGACTCTGTTCCTAAGTATATAATAATTATAATTACCCCACAGTAACAAATTTAT
>NC_056575.1:19096738-19096847 GCF_018340385.1 Cyprinus carpio
AACGGCTGGCCTAATAATGTTATAATGTGCCAACAGGATATTTTTAGTTCTCTTCACTTTACATCAAATCCTTTAAAGTTAACAAATTTATCAGAACAGAACAATAAAT
>NC_056575.1:19097049-19097138 GCF_018340385.1 Cyprinus carpio
GCGTGTTTCAGTATCGACGGAAAAAAAATAAAAAATCATAATTAACAAAAATATGCCAAAGTGCACCGCTGCTCGCCGAATGGCACGGA
>NC_056575.1:19097207-19102975 GCF_018340385.1 Cyprinus carpio
AATTTTTGGTCACACAGTAAAGGCATAATTCAAAAATGCAAAGTGTTAGCAGTTTGAAAAATCGAGAATAATAACAGAGTGAATAAGAATTATTGCTAAATGCTGGACCGTTCTCATTTCGATCTGCAAATGGAACCTGAAGGATTTTTTTTAAACCAAGAATGAACCGAAATAAACATTTAGCTTTTTATCATTATATATAAGGCATATATTTAATGACTGTTTAATAACAACAGCAAGCATCGGGTGCTTTATTAAGAAAGGTCTTCTTTTAATTTTTTGATGAGTAGACTGTAGCCCAAGACTCATCATAGATTTTGAAATTAACTCATATTTTGTTTTTTAATGTTTTTTTTAAAGATGGAAAATAAATACAGTATCATAATGTTATTGTTGTTTTTACCTCCTCCTTTTATCTCATTTTTACAGGCCCATTCAGTTCGCCGTAAGGTGCCCTTTGAAAAGCGCAACGCATGTAGTTTCGCCGGCGATTTTAACACTGACCGACTTATTAACGCCAGCGTTCTGCGGGCGGCGTGTAATGCCAAGGCGGTATTGCCATCATTTTGGCTGTCTACCATCTGTATATATAACTTATACAGCTTTCCATTTATATTCCTCTCATGGTTCAGGAAATATTTTTGAAAACAAGTAAATCATCGTCAAATAGGTTTATTGTCATACTGGAGTTGTTACAAAAAGCTGCAAGAAATTACAAAGTCACAGTCACAGTTCAAAATAAACTTTACTGATGTCCTGAATAATAAACTAAAATCATGATCATTTTGGAACAATGCTGTTTGTATGAATATTTCTATTATATCAGTGTATTACTGATATTATTTCAGTCCGTAGAACATTTCAAAACAAAAGTGTTTTAACTAGTTAATATGGAAGGAAATATTAAGCCATGGTTTTTTTATTGTTATTTTTTCCCTGAATAACTAATTGAATTAGTGGCATTCAAATATAAAATTGAATAAAACCTGGCAAAATGACTAAACACAATTTACTGAATAATCTAATTGAAGTTGCATTCAAATAAAACCTGGCAAAATGACTAAACACAAGACTTGATGTTTAACAGTCATTGTAACAAGTGCAGTCACAAACATTTATTCAAACAAACAACATAAACATAAATCCAGGCAAGAAAAATCCAAAGACAGACAAGAAAAACAGAACAAATGGAATCATAACACACAGATATTCATAATGCACTCATATATAATGTCATATAAGAATATTCTTCTCACAGATCCATTTATGCATATCATTACATGGATAATCAGCCCATCCTGGTAAACAGGTAATAGCACAGTCTTCCTCTTTTCCCTGATAGCTGTTTGGCTGCCTCCAAACGTCCAGAACTTGCATCAAAGTGATAGCTTTAGTTCGCGTCGCTATCTGTGATCTGTACTGTTGGGACAATCATTTTGATATACTAACATCAGTTCACGTGCTTTTCACCCAGGAGTGAGGTGCTCTGCCATCTGCCCCTCCACCAATCTCCAGTCCAGACTACCCCAGAAAAGGATCAAGAAAACATACCCAGAATGGTCTTTCTACAAAATCATGAGAAGTGTTGAAGTCAACCTTTTTTTTAAAATGAAAGCACAGACACATTTCATTACAGTTTCTTTAATTTAAAAACTGATGAACACACACACATTTCAGGAACTACATTTAATACACACACAACACACACACACACACACACACACACACACCCCCACAATTGGTTCCTCTGTGGTGATTGATGATGATCAGATTCAAGCTGCTCTCTCTCTACAGTATCTTCTGCTCTCAGTCCAGTTTTCTTCTCTGTGAGGAAATGAAGTAAAGACTGGATTGACGGCACTTTCCATCCATCTATAAACACAACAGATAAACATGCACTAACTTTGGTCCACATCAAGTGAAAAAGATTATGATAGTTGTGTTATAGTGTTTATTATTGTAGCTGTTTATAATCTGCGGTTTATATCTTTATTAATCAGTTGTCCCGCTGTTGTTGATTGCTATCTTTTTTCTTGTGTCCACTGGCTCAGATACTGTAATTATTATATAGGACTATTACTTTTATTCATAATGCCTGCGAAACTAAATGCATTTATGTCATGCCCCCGTCCCAAATACAATTCTATTATAAGGGATTTTTTGCAACCTTGGAGTAATTTAAGTCTGAAATTTGGCAGTTTTCCTTGTTTGCTAACACACTGTAACTGGTTCATTTGGCCCATTTTCCAAAACTTCACCAGTTTCTCGAAACAAAGGCACGTTTTCGCGAAACATTTAAACCCATTTCATGTTTTCACAACCACTACCATTGGCTCAAAGTTTTCCCTGCAAAATTCTACAACAAATCCTAATTTTTGCACAGGTTTACATGTTCCTTCAGAAATACAGCACACAATTAAATAACCTCAAGCATTTACAATATAAACTCAGATAGCACATATTTATTTAAAATAACACATAAAATGGAAAATAAACTTTTCTTAATGCTTATTGCTGAAATGTATCTGCACCCGTCGATTTATGTTGTATACTGCTTGTAATAGACGATGACCTCATTCCCAGAAAGGAGGTTTCTGTAACAGTCATTTTGAACTGAACTCACTAGTGTTCTCTTTGGCAGTGATCTACTCTGTGTATTTGACAGGTTGGGTGTTTCATCTGAGGCCAAACTTTGATGTAATAGAGAAGTGTTTTTGGCTAAATAACATCTTAATTATCCGCCCTTTAATATTTATACTTAGTTGACATCCCTAAATTATTTTAATTTTTTTATAATTTATTATGGCTTTCAGTGCAAGCATATTTACAGTTTTTTTTCATTTCCTTGGTTTTTTCTAAAATAAAACTTTCCCACAGTAGCAAACCCTTACATTCAAGGAGCAAAACACTGGCCTAGATTTCCCTGTAGCACATTGTCAGCTTCACACGTTTTGCAAACATTCACACAGTGGATTTGGCAAACACTAAACACACTTGTGTGCTCTGACCACAGAATTTACCAGATGTCATTTTCTTGCATTTCAAAGCAAAGGCTTTCAAATGAACACACCCATGAACCAATTGTTAAAACAGCCACCAGGTGTGCAAACACACTGGTGCTTAATTGTAGACACCAATCAGGTTGCCTATAAGAAGGCAACAGGTAAGTTCACCTGTCTTCACAAAATAACAGTGTCAGAGGAAAGGGAGAGTGCGGATGAGAAGGGGAATCCGGGAGAACAGGTGAGGAAGAGGGAGAGGAAGAGGAAGAACTGACTGTAGTATTGTGTACTGCACACATAACCTTTTTACTTACGGTATTTACTGTAGAGCAACCACAGTATATTGCCTCTTGCACAATGTGATATTTTGCTGTATTTCAGAGAGTTTTGCACCGCGCAAACCAAAGGACCATTGTCTGGGACATGTACTTTCCATCGTTCTGCTCTGTCTAAAACAGTTTCGCAATACCCACTTTCCAGTTCAATACCCTTGCCTAAAACCCACGAGGCGTTCTTCTCAGCATGGCAGTGGAAGTTTATGATCGCCGGCCCTATGTCCAGATGCCCTCATTCAGCTATGGAGGAAGCATGTGATCAAATTGAGCAGCACTTACAAGGGTGGATTTGTCACTCCAAATGGTTCTTCCATGTTGCCTTGCAAATGAAATATAGCCTGTGTGTTGACGGGCCTTGTGGCCAGATCCAGCTAGACGAGCTGTTTAGGTTTTTTATTTTTATTCGGTAACTGAACTCATATGTCCTTGTTACGTATTATTGGTAATCTTCCAGTACATGGTACATTCAGAGCCGGCACATAACTGAGTACATTTACTTATCGTACTTAAGTCCAATTTGAGGGATCTGTACTTTACTCGAGTATCATATTTTTGGGGGTAATCTTGAGGGCCAATATTTACTCCTTTACCGCTCCGCTACATTTCTATCCAAATCGGAAGGCCCGTTCTTCTTCGGCCCCCCGTCCACACGGAGACGGCGTTTACCCCATCCGATCGTTTTGTTCCCTTTCTCAAGACTATCCGCGTCCACACGAACCGGAAAACGATGTAAATCTGCCAGACCAGCATGTGGCGCTGTAATTCTGCCACAGAGTGAACTAAAAACGGAGAAGAAGACTTGGACTATGCTCATAAACCTTGCGTGTGAACACCGACATGATACATTTATAATCGTGGTTTAGGGTAGTTATAAAAGACAATCGTTCAGTGTTGTGTCATGGAGTTTTTGTGCTGTTACATGACGTATGGTGTCTGATGAGGGCGAGACGTGGGCCTGATGACTTCCTCATTCAGATACTATACGGATTCGCCATCCTAGACGAAAAGGCAAAGGCGGCACGTTTTCAAATTATTCACTGGGACCCGGTTTCAAAAAACATCGTTTCACTCTTCCAAAACGCCGGCTTCCGTGTGGACAAACCCTATCGTGCGACGGAAAAAAGAAAAAGGCTCGAAATTTGTTGTTCCCCTCTCAAACTGATTGGATTGTGCAGGGCGCACTGATTGGACACGCCTATAGCGCACATTCACTATCAGCCAAAGATTCATGACATCTGATGAATTGAAGTCATACACCACACACACACACACGACACACACACACCGAGTTGGTCACACATCGATTGTTGTGGTGCGAAGTGTGTTATTCATCTGAAAGTATTTTCTTTCTCCTGCCTTTGCCCTGTATGTCTGTGAGAGGAATGGGCTTAACCTGTTTAGTTCACCCAAAAATTAAAATATGTCATTAGGACTCACCCTCATGTCGTTCCAACCCGTAAGACCTCCGTCATCCTTCAGACTACAGTTTAAGAATAGTCTAGATTTATCCCAGAGCTTTCTGTCCGCTCATGACATGTGTGTACAGTATACTGTCCATGGGTCCAGAAAGGTAATAAAACAATCATCAAAGTAGTCCTGTGACATCATAGGGTCCGTTAGAATTTTTTGAAGCAGTCAAAAATAGCATTTTGGTCCAAAAATGCAAAAACTAATACGACTTTATTCACATGTCTGGTTCCAACCTGCCGTTTAGTGATATCCGGGTTCACGAACGAATCACGCGAGTAACCGATCTTCCTGACCAGTTCACCAAATCACACTGAATCTTTTAATGTGGCTGACACTCCCTACGGAGTTCAATACCACTTATCCGGAGTAATTCCATGTTACCTCAACAGGACCACTGACTGACTGCTGTGAAGGATAACTGGCTGACACCACCGACCAGACGACGAAGATTACTGTTCTCATCAAGACCGTTCAAGAACCACCTTCTGTTAAATACATTAAGTACTTACCTCATATTTAACTGGAAGGTTTTTCCATTATACTTTCAAGTAACTTGAAATTTCTTGTTACATTGTTCTACATGCACCACCAGTGTTTCCTTTTATGTAATCTAACATTTGTTATAATAAGAGAAAGAAAAAAAAACGGAATAATCTCAGTATTATCACAAAATGCCTTATTAAAATTATGTAAGGTCTTTACTTATGTGTAGTTACTTGGAAGCTACAACAGACCCGGAAGAAGCATGCGAATAAGTCCTTAGTTTTTTTGCTATTTTGGACCAAAATGTATTTCGATGCTTCAGCAAAGTCTAACTACCCTCTTATGTCACATGACTACTTTGTTATGTTTTTATGTACCTTTTCCTGGACATGAAGTATACCGTCATATACATTTTCAATGGCTCAGAAAAAGCTCTCGTACTAATCTAAAAATCTTATCTAAAAAAAAAACAAAAAAA
>NC_056575.1:19103008-19107650 GCF_018340385.1 Cyprinus carpio
ATTAGGGCTACAGTAGTCGATCATGTGATAAACCATGGTTTAACAATGAGAGAGGCTGGACTGAAAGTATAAATATGCAACCATATCCTTAATGATGCCACAATTTTTGCAAACATAAATGCTGTGAGTGCCTCAACAATACACCGCGTCCTCCAGAAAAATCAAATGAGAAAGAAACATCTGTACAGGGTCCCTTTTGAAAGGAACTGTGACAGAGTCAAGAATCTTCGACATGACTTTGTGACTGTATGCATTTCTCCCATATATTAGACTTGCACCTACAAAACCAGGCTACTCGGTTGTGCATATACTGATCTACATATTCATTTGTCTTTTACAGAGAGTTTTGGAGATGGATGCCCATGCCATTGTCCATGAATACATTTATGTGGATGAGGTGGGCTTTAATCTCAGTAAAACCAGAGGAAGGGGAAGGAATGTCATTGGACAAAGGGCCATTGTCAATGTCCCTGGACAACGTGGCGGAAACATTACAATGTGTGCTGCAATTTCACAAAATGATGTCCTGCACCATCACGCCACACTTGGCCCCTATAACACTGATCACATCATACAGTTTCTGGAAACTATTCATGACATGCTTGTTCTGGGTCTGCAGAATGAAGACCAGGCAAGATTTGTTATCATCTGGGATAATGTCAGGTTTCATCATGCCCATCAGGTCCAAAACTGGTTTGCTATGCATCCCCTTTTTTCTGTTGTCTACCTGCCTCCATATTCACCATTTCTAAATCCTATTGAGGAATTTTTCTCCACATGGCGCTGGAAAGTGTACGATCATCGTCCCTATGTTAACATGACACTTTTCCAGGCAATGGAGGAGGCATGTGGAGACACTGATGTTGCCTCCATGCAAGGTTGGATACGCCATACAAGAAGGTTCTTTCCACGGTGTCTGGCAAGAGAGAATATAGCATGTGACGTGGATGAAGTATTGTGGCCGGACCCAGCCCGGAGGAGAGATGGAGCCTAGATACACCCAACCATCTCCACATGCAAGCACACATTATGTTTGGTTTTACACTACATGCTACAACACTACATATTTTTGATGTGTTTTTTTCTTTTCTTTTCAAACTGTGTACACTAATACTACATTTACAACCACAAAGAGCAAAAAAATAAAAACATAAATAAAAAGTTTGGTTTCAATTTTGCTTTTGTTTTTACTTTATATATTCAACCGCTCTCTCCCAATTACATTCAATCATGTACATGTGAGCTTTTAAAAGAAGAGCTTTAGGTTTTGAATAACGTGTGTATATGACATAATCAAAAATATAACATTATGGTAAAGGTGTTTACAACGCAAGACAAATGTTTGCTTTTGAAATATGTTTGTGATATTTTGACTGGCGTTTCATTTTGAAAGAGATGTGAGGCATTTTGCATCTTGTGTGTGCAATTCTTGAATTTGTGTGTTAAGTTTTGAAAAAAAGAGGAAAACTTTGGAAAATGTGTGTAAGCAGTTGAAAATAGCTGTTGTCTATCTTGAGTGAAGGTGACACAGCACTATGACTGCAATCAGCAGAAGAACACACAGCAGCACAAACACTACTGCAGCTGCTCTGGAGTTTCTGATCATCACATCATCACTTCCTGACCATCAACACAAACATGACTTTATTCTCTTTATTTATACATTTAAAACAACACACAGCAACTGAAATCATGAAAACTGAGCACATGTTTGGGCTTTAGATGATTTATCAAATTTGTGCTATGTTTGTGTGATGAAATATTCTTAATTAATCTCAGTACCTGTGAGTTCAGATGACTGGATTCTCGTTGTGTGACTGTCTGTGGTCCTTTTTCCAAATGTTCCTTTTGTGACAAAGTCATTTTCACAGATATCATTGATGCTTTTCCCAAGTTCTCTGTTCATTTTCCCTTTTCTATATTTTTGTTCACTTTCTGACAGTTTCAGGGTCAATAATCTAACACTAGTTTCTCTCCCGTAGTGGACTGTGTTGTGTTCATCATCTGTGTTTGTGTAACCACTATTTATGCAGAGAGGAACTGTTTTTTGGAAATGTTTCAAGTGTTTATTCATAAAGGAACTTTAACTCACTGCAGAACGTCACCAGAAATATTTGATTTAACGGTGTTGATTGTGTTCATTCAAATGAGGTTCAAATACATTTATTATCCCAGATACACTCAGTGTCTGTATAAAGTCTTCAGAGGCTTGTTCATTTTGATGCTGGCTGGTGTTTGGGAACATTTATGGCTTTTGCAGTGTTCATGTTGATTTTTTAACGTGTCTGTAAATTTTGGTCTAATTCTGTTGAAGTTCATTAAACTAAAATATATTTAGTCATCCCTAGCGCAGTTAGCTTACTATCAACATAATTTTTGAATAAAACTGTTTTTGTAATATATTTGTTAAAACTGTTTGAGCAGCCTACTGTTGCTATGGTTAGTTGTCAGGACATCACATATAAGTTACAGTGTTTTAAAACTGCTTACATAAAGTGTCACAGAGTCCCCAGGCTCCACTGTCACTCCCTCACAATGATCCAAATCACCAGAGATTTAATCACCAGCACCTGTCCCTCGTCAACACACTCATCAGCACCAGTATAAATGCATACACTTCTCAGGCTGTATTTACACTTGATATTTACATGTGATGTAATCAAGCAGGACTTTACAAATCCTGCAAAATGCTGGATATATGTACAAGTCTCACTAGCGCTCCACAGCCTGGTGTTCTCCGTCTGTCTTCCAACAGTTTGGGAGAGAGGGGGCGGGGTTTTGCGTGACGTCCACCTGCAAATGCAGACACGATGTGTTTACATTACACTGAGATCCAATCACAATGTGTCCTTGACTACCTCTGAACCAGGACATACTGATCGGATAACATTTGGCTCAGTAGCACGTTTACACTTGTCTTTTCAATGTGTAAGTGGACAACATCTGGATACAGGTCGCATGTTAATGCCAAGTGTAAACGCAGTTTCAGTCTTTAGTTATCTGGTCTACTTGATGGACTACAGACTACCTAGCTGTGATGTACCCTTTGTGATAATGTCTTCAATGTCTACAGCGATTCCCTCATATCTCCAGGGTAACTCTCTGTCTACTCCTCGTCATCTCCATCTGGAAATGAGAAGTGTGTGTGTGTGTGTGTGTGTGTACTCACGTCATCCCAGTTAAACCACAATCTCCATCATTTGCTGCAATCACAGTAATCTCTGGTCATTGTAAAACAAACTTTTTTGCAAAACATTAAACACAGTTCTCTACATTAGACACCTATAAGCTTTCACTGGAGCAGTACCTTTTCAAAAGGTACATTTTTGTACTTTTTAGGTACTACAATGTACACTTATGGCTTGTTTCCACCGAGCGGTACGGTTCAGTTCAGTACAATACGGTATGCAATTATTTCCGTTTCCATTGTCAGAAGTTGTGAATGGTACCACACAAGTGAACCATACCATACTACTTTGTTGGTACCCTTCTGTCAGGGTCCCTAGCACAGCAAATAGTACCAATAGGGTGGAGCTGGACTCACTGCAGAATGTTGATTGGTTGACAGAGAATTATCACTTGTGTATGCTACAAGAGGCGCTATTTTTAAAATATACAGTAATGTCGGCGTGCAGCAATGGACCATGGTCGACCCAGGAGGTGCAGACCTTTCTGGGTGTCATTGGTGAAGAAAGTGTCCAAAGGGAACTCGATGGCATGGTGAGAAATGAAAAGGTTTTCCAGCATGTTTCTGAGAGGATGGCTGCCAAGGGATTCCAGGGGACATCCGAGCAGTGCCGCATTAAATGCAAGAAGCTGTGGTTCGACGTGATGGATGCCATTTACGGACACAGACTGGCGACTTTTTCAACAAGATGTATAAAGTAGTTCAATATGATGGACAATTTTGGATGCGAGTTTGGTAAGAGGAGGCGGCATCGCTATGGCCACCTCTCTGCTGGAGTCGAAGATGGAGTCTGCCGGTATGTTCTTATAGTTTTGAAATAAGGTATAAAATGATCATGGCAAAGCTTACTTTCACCTCACAGGCTTCCTCCCGAACCCATTCTGTAAACTGAAGTCATTCGCTTAACATTGCTGCCATCAGGTGTTAACATCGTCAGAGTGAATGGACCTTTTGTTTGCTACCTTGATAAAAATCACCATTTAGGAGATTATGCTTATCTTGAACATACAATACTTCCTTACATTAGTTGTTAATGTTTTACTTTACATATATAATATTTTACTTTACATATACAAACTTTACATATACAATATTAGTTGTTAATGTTTTACTTTACATATAAAATCTTCAAAGATTTTACTCTGTACTCGAATATGATTTTTAAATTAAACTAGTGCAAGCAAAATCTGAATACATTTCTTTGTGCATGGTACTGCAGAGAGTAATAAGTCTTCACTTTTACAAAATAAAAAAGAGGCAGGGTTATGGAATTACATTTGCTTCTATAAAAATGAACGAAACTTTATAAAACTGAACGTAACTTTTTCAGAAACTATCAAAAATATGCCATTACAAAAGAAGAAAAACACAAAAAAATGAAATGAATGCACAAATTTAACAGGCTCTTCAAATATGCTTCATTCTTTGTTCATGTTTTTCAAAGATTTGTTTTCG
>NC_056575.1:19108378-19108482 GCF_018340385.1 Cyprinus carpio
TGCAGAGAACAAAAACATACAAAAGTATAAACATACATCACATAATATCAACCACAAAAAAAAGAAAAAGCAACAATAAAGAATAAAATAGAACTAAAGAAACA
>NC_056575.1:19109299-19114983 GCF_018340385.1 Cyprinus carpio
ACATTAACAAAGAATGAAGCATATTTGAAGAGCCTGTTAAATTTGTGCGACTGAGTTCATTTTGTTTCATTTTGTTTCATTTTCATTGTGTTTTTCTTCTTTTGTAATGGCATATTTTTGATAGTTTCTGAAAAAGTTACGTTCAGTTTTATAAAGTTACGTTAATTTTTATTGAACCAAATGTAATTCCATACAGGGTAAAATGAAACATGATTTATTTGTGTCCATTACAATATCAGTCAAAACATATGTAAACAAAACATAACCTATAATTTACACAGGGTTTGCTTTTGTTAAAACTGCAAAGACAAAAGGATGTAACTGTTCAAATACCTCATCAGACCCTCGCGTACATCCCTGCCCTCCTCCTCTGTACCCTGTACCACTGTCACCACACACTCTGCTGCAGCAGGTATGTCCCATTCATGTTGGTAATCCTCTCTGACTTTCACAAAGACTGTGCAAACACAAGTCAACAGCATGGATTTCACCAGTACAATGTTGCTATCGTTCCTCTTCATAAGGCACTGCCACCTCACTTTGAGTCTCCCAGTAGAATTTTCTGCCAGCAGATTCATTATGTTTGCTATATGTGTTTTTAAGATAATGTAATACAGTGTAGCAGTGATGTAGGGTGTGTTCAGATCCTTTAATGCAATAAATAAATACTTGTGGACATTTCTCTGCCCCGAAACTCACCAACAAACTGAGCCTGACTGGACAAGGCTGGAATTTTAGACTACAAAACATGAAAATAATCCTGTTTATGCTTTCATGTTATGTACTGTATATATATATATAAAAAAAAATCATTTTTGCATTTAATAAATTATGTGATCAGTACTCACAAGTTGACTTTTTCAAAACTGGCTTTAACTTGTTGCAATGGGAGAGGGGGGAAGCTTCTTACCTACTAAGATGCAATTTAAATCAAAAATAAGGAAATACGTCTCTAACCTAAATGTATAATGAATATAATGCTATTGTGTGAATTCTATACCCATCATGCTCTCGTCTTCCAACTCATCAGAATCTGTTCAGAGCAAATGCATGTAATCTTAAACAAATGAGCTCACGCAAGGAATTGATGCTGGAATTAAAGGGCTGACACTGGTTTGGTGGCTGCTGTACTCTTTTCTGCTGAAAGCTTCATCTGTACGAAGACATTCCTGTTCATTGAACACAATTCTTCCCTCAACATGCTCATCTCTGATTACACATCTTTCACAGCTCTCATAGGAATTGTGATTCTTGATACATTTCAGATATGCTCTTGCCGGGGCATCACAGATGAGAGCTTAAATATGGACGGTGTAAGTCTGGTCTTCATAACTAATCCAATTGTTCTGGAGATGCTTGTACACGTTCAAAAAGTCAGAAAGAAACTCTTCCAGGGGACTGGGCTTCTTTTGTCCACAAAATATAGCAAGAATAAATGTATCAAAGTGGCTAAACTTTGCAAGTATTGGCCAGAATTAAATGCCGCTACTTTTGAAAAGCAGAATACCATCAATGTTTACACTGAGGTGTACAGCATTACTCTGTCTGACTTAAAAACTGGCAGATCCCCTTCTCTAAGACATAATATTTGTACTGCCTGCCACATTTACCAACAGATGTTTTATCTTGTGGTGTAGAAAGAAGTGTCTTGTTTTCTTAAAACGGACAGTAACTCAATCACAGATCTGTTTCTCTCTGTTTTATTGTGGCCCACCATCTCAAGTCGTCCTCCAGGTTTACATTCACTTCTTCATCATTTTGTTTGTGTTCTACATCTGAAGACTCCTGGTTGTCATCACTATTGGATTCTAAACTGTCCAAACTATTTGTAGTCCCAGGCTCACTGGGACTGCCAGGCAGACTGTCATCACTGTCTGAATCTTGCAGAAGTTGATCCAGTTCTTTTTCACCATATTTTTAAGTACGCCATCTGTAAAACGTCAGGGATGGACAAGTTTTTTGAAAATACAATTTTTATTTACTTGATGTTTATATTAATAAAATTCAGAGTTTATTCTGGGGAACCTTTTGTAGTGATTATACAGCACATGAATATGATATTTTTACTCAAGTCTGTGGTAAATTATATTTTATTATTTCATGTAAAATTGAGATATTTTCATATTAATTTGTGATGTAAAACAAAAACAAATATGAGCCATTCAGACAAATGCACAATTTCTAACATTTTTGTTTGTTTTTTATTTATATCATATCACTTTGGTGTTGGAAATGTCTTTTGTTTTTGGTTGATAAATGATTGTTATCCCATCACTTAAAACATGAAGTGACCAATAAATTTAAATAACAAAATTAAATTAATTACTGCGAGCATCTTTAAAGGGTTAGTTTACCCAAATATGAAAATGTGCTGTTAAATTACTGACAGTCCTTCCGAGATGCAGAGGTGGGTAGAGTACCCAAAAACTTCTCAAGTAAAAGTAAAAGTACTTATAGAAATATTTACTCATTTAAAGTAAATGTAATAGTCTGAAAAGTTACTTGAGTGCGAGTGAAAAAGTATCGGATAAAATTGGGTTGTTTTTAACTACACTCTAAAAAACACTGGGTTAAAAACAACCCAAATTGGGTTGTTTTTAACCCAGCAAATGGATTGTTTTTTCTACCCAAAAATTGGTTATTTTTACAGAAATAAGGGATTAATTTGATTTCATAAATGGGTTATATTTTCAAAGGTAATTTTAATTTTTATTCCTTTTAAAATTAAATATACCACATGACAAGCAAACAGGTCAACATTGTATTAGCTTTATTTTTTTCAGCATATTACACTTTGTAATTACACTTTACCTTAACCAAAAATTCAAGAGATCATACAAAACTAAAACAATAAAATTCCATTTATAAACAGCATTCAAAACTATTTCTTTCATTTTTATGGTTTGCCTCTGTAGCTGAAAAACTGTAAATGTTTTAACATTTTTAAAAAATCATGAACTTCAAAGAACCTCAAGGCTTAGTAATACATTTTTTAACAAATAATTCATATTATTTTTAATCCATATGCACATGAATTTAAAACGGCAAATCTTTTAACATTTTTAAAAATTCATGAACTCCAAAAAACCTCAAGGTTTACTAAACATTTTTTTTTTTAACAATTGCATTTTTTTAATCCATATGCACATGAAATTAAAACTCTAAAATACTGTACCTCAAGAACAACTGTTTGTTACAAAGCATATTTGTTTTTAGTCTACATTATGAACCTGTTGTTTTTAGTCTACAATATGAACATAAAAATAAAACTATGAAATACAACGTATTGGCAGTAAAACATTTCTACATAAAAATGTAATTGATAATCACAGTTGGTCCCATAAAGGAATACTCTTCCTCAGCAATAAAACAGCTGTTTATAAAAAAAAAAAAAAAAAAAAAAAAAAACCAAAAACAAAACAACAAAAATCTCATGTGCAAATAAAATTAAAAAACTAAAATACTTTACCTTGTGTACTTGAACCACTGTTTTGTTCAAAATAACCTCTTATCATCTACTTGGCAAGAATGTAGTGCCCGAGTGTAAAATTTCACTGTTGAGGATTCACTTCCCTCCAACTCATAAATATTTTGAATAAACTCCCAACTATAGAAACACTGTTTTTGGGTAGTTTACATCAAAAACAGAAAGTGATTTAAAGCATATATCTACGCCCCAATGAGAGTGCTTTGCTCCAAAAGCTTCTCCCTGCGAGGATGACAAATGCCTCGCGAGTCAATGTGTCCATTTTCAGTGACGGACTAAGGATAAGGTCTTGATGCTTCCAGCCTGCTGGAGGTACTCCACCATATTTGTTCCAACCTAAAGGACAAAATAATGCAAGCATGAATAAAGGTGAAAGAGAATGGGAATTAATGGGGGGTGTGTGGTGGTGGTGGGTTAGGGAGTCAATCCAAACTGTTTTATTCAATCAAGCAGTCTTTAGAAATAAGCAGGACTTGTATGGCCAGACGCTTTGGATGAGTCAATCTAGAAAAATAAAAAAAAAGAAATTACATAGAGAGATACCTCTATTGACAAAAAACATATAACAAACACACCTAAATTAACAAAAACTAACCAAGAACAAAAAATACACATAATTAACATGAACTAAGCATGAACAATACTTCTACAGCATTTATTACATAATGTTTTAATTTCTACATTTAATATTCTTGGCCCTACAAAGATAAAGACCTAAACTCGCTAGAGTGTGAAACTGAGAAAAATTACTCTAAATTTTTTATTTGTCTAGCCAAATTAATTATAGCTAGGACACTAGAAATGTGTCAGGTAGATGTTTTTAGTAATGAAAATTTTGCTACATTAAAAAAAAAAATTGTGAGCTCAGACTTGATTTTTACCCTATTTTGAAGTTACTGTACTGTAATTGTACAACAAAAGAGCAATGATATACAAAGTGGTATAACAAGTCTCAGTTACACTCTTAAAAAATAAAGGTGCTTAAAAGGTTCTTCTCACAGTGATGAACCCTTTTGTTCCACACAGACCATTCATAACAGGGTCTATAAAGACCCGCTCGTTTCTTACCTTTTTATCATCTAAGACCTTTCTTTCGCCACAAAGAAACTTTTTGTTAAACAGAACAGTTTTCTCAGATGTTAAAGTTCTTTATGGAACCATTTTAGATAACACAGGTTCTTCTATGGCATCATAAGCAACTTTATTTTTTAAGAGTGCAGCTTAAACGAGTACAACCCATCAAGTCTTTTTTTTTAAAGAATATACTTAAATAGGAGTGCGAGAGTTAGAGACTTATCCTATTATAATTACTATATATTAATAACTAATTTTCTATTTCAACTTATCCAAGATACATTAGAATTATTACAAAGTTCTTATGGAGCATATTCTTATGGAGCATATCTAGTTAACATGTTATTATATATAAGACTGGAATAACGATGTTGGAATTTCAGCTTTGATCACAGAATTTTTTTTTTTTTTTATATATATTCAAATAGCAAATATTAATTTATTGTAACAATATTTCACAACATTACTATTTTTTGCTGTATTTGGATCAAATAAATGCCTTTGTAAGAAAAATAAAAAATCATGCCGATCCCAAAAACCTTTTGAATGGTAGTGTATCAACCTGGTAAGTCATTAATGCTGGAAGTAAAATTCTTGGAGTCGTAATACAGGTTGAATGTCAAAGGGAAGCTTTTTGCTTTCATCACTGCTGGGCCGACTGTGTTTTTCTGCCAAATTTTGTAGGGTGGAGGTGAAGTCAAAAGGTACAGCTTTAGTGCCAGATTTTCCCTTTGCCTCTGTCAGGAAAATAATATTACATTCATCAACACTACTAAAAACAGCAGCGGAGCTGGTCATTAGGAAAAACTCTGTAGAATATAGGGCAGCAAATTAGCGTGAGTCCAAAATCCCATAAAAGTGTAGACCGAAGTGTAAAGTTCTGCTGTTGATCCACTGACAATGTGCAAATTAAAGAACACAGACACATAATGACCAACATAACATACCAAGAGCAGCAGAAATTAAAAGTAATGTATAACGTCTTTGTCTGGCATTCTAAATAAATGAGATGAGTGGAGAAAATGCTGCATCTCCTAGCAGCAATTATTGCCAAGCACAAAAATGGGTTAAAATATATGAACTACCACAAATATGCAGTAATGTTAGTTCCCATACGGAAAGA
>NC_056575.1:19115380-19117002 GCF_018340385.1 Cyprinus carpio
GCACTCACCCGAAGATCAGTTCACCGTCAAGCCTCCAACAGTAACAGACCTCATGTTTCCGTCCTCAGCCTGCCTCTCAGCCGAAGAAGCTCCATGACGTAACGTATACGTACTTTTGAGAACTAACCTCTGTGTCCCTTTGCTACTGTCTCCAGGATTCCTGAGAAACCTTCGTTCCCTGATTCCCCTTCGATCTCTGGTGTGCTGGGCAAGTGCGCTGTACCGATCTGATCCTATACCGAAGTAAAGGGCGAGCATTAGTCAACCAGGATTGTGTGGCATTGACCTTTTGTCTCCGAACGTACTCACCTGAACCTCACCGCTCACGGAGTGATCGTCACAGAATCTGCACCTGATATCTCCTGCTATATTCACCCTGCACTAGTATTGTGAATAATAAAACTTGGTGTTGAATTCACTTACCTCTGCCTCATGTGCCTATACTGACAATTATATTATATAGATCCTATATTCTTATTCTATTTAGGCCTACTATCAACTTAAACAATATGTTATCAAGTGTCAGCACAAGTTTATAATTTTATGTACTATGTAAACGCTGTGTGTAATGTGTTCGAGCATGCCACGCTGAACATTCGAAAAGATGAACTGAGTGGAGGGAGTTACCATGGAACGGAGCGGCAACTCAGCTGACAAGTAGCAAATCTCTCCGCTCTCACTGTTGTTTTACTGCTTTCAGGTAAGTTTAGTCCCTAAAATTAAAACAAATAATACATAGAAGTTTTCCTGACACTTTCTCTTACATGTAATTGACACGCCTCTGTTGAATAATTACTTTACAGAAATGGTTCAGTGCCTTGGAATAAGTCTGCTAGCATCACAACCGCGGAGCTTAAACAGAGGCTAACTATAAGAGGCAAGCTATTATAGATTTGGAGCTCTTATTTATGCAAAGTTTGGATTTTAACTCACATATTTTGTGTAGATGAGTTTAGCTTTGTAAATGAGCTGTAAATGTTTTTGCTGGCTTAATTTTGTTAATGGATAGATAAAAAAAAGCAAAAAGTATACATTAGCCTGATTAATTAGGGTTGCTTACAGGTTCTGTATAATATGGGAATGATCACCTTATTTAGAAGTAAATCCAAAAAGAAGCATTTATGAGAAAGCTGTGGTGTATGGAGGCGCGTTCTACATCCCACGTATGCATAGCATAAGCGCCGTATGACCACCTAAGTCTGGGCACAAAACTCTAAGCTGAGAATTAATTTTTCTTTTTTTGTCAAGTGTTTGATTTGTGAGCATAGCTGTTCGAGGGAGGCTTTAAGACCAAGCAGAATCCTCTGCCGCCTGGTCGCTCCCGGTTCACAGTGAGCGGGTCTCGCGCTAACCGAGTTAGGTTTTTTTTTTTTACGCTCGCGTTTCGACTTCAGCTAACGTTAATCAGTTTGGGAGAATGCAAACAACATGATTCCAACATCCAGCCATGCAAGGTAATGTTGTTAAATACCTAGATGAAACAATTTATATTTAAATAACTTACAGCGTACTCTTAACCTTGAATATCATTCTTAAAACACAAAACGACCAATGAAGTGTCAAGCACCCAAAGCAGTCCATATTAATTCTGTAAGTTTTCTTTAATTGAAAAATAAGCATTC
>NC_056575.1:19117241-19117309 GCF_018340385.1 Cyprinus carpio
TAAAGTGTGCCAAGAAAACATCCCCCACACCATTACACCACCACCACCAGCCTGCACAGTGGTGACAC
>NC_056575.1:19117443-19117509 GCF_018340385.1 Cyprinus carpio
TTTTTTCCTATTTGTAGTGGAGATGAGTGGTACCCGGTTGGGTCTTCTGCTGTTGTAGCCCATCTG
>NC_056575.1:19117893-19118023 GCF_018340385.1 Cyprinus carpio
GCATTAATGAGAAATTGAACAGGTGTTCCTAATAATCCTTTAGGTGAGTGTATATGTATGTATACAATATATTTCACCCATATCATCAAGCATCTTGAAAACCTAAAAACGTAAATTCTCTTTTCTTTAG
>NC_056575.1:19118404-19118494 GCF_018340385.1 Cyprinus carpio
TATTGCCGCGTTTCCACCGAAATTACCCGGAACAATTGTACCAGGAACTTTTTTGCCCAGGAATTATTTTCCCCCACAGACCTGTTGTTT
>NC_056575.1:19118646-19118868 GCF_018340385.1 Cyprinus carpio
CAGGTAATTCTGCAAACAACAGCGTACTTAACATCAGTCAGCTCGCCTTGGCTACTGCAATTTTCCCCACTGTATATTTACAATAAGACAAAATAGGCTATGATATCAAATACCACTGCCTCCTTTCGTTTTTATTTAAACATAATAATAGCCGCAGAAATGTACTTCGTTCAGGGAAATGTGTATATATACAGCCTACAATTACGAAACAAAACGAAATAT
>NC_056575.1:19119145-19119388 GCF_018340385.1 Cyprinus carpio
AAAATAACAAAAATTACAACTTTATTCAGCATTGTCTTCTCTTCCGGGTCTGTTGTGAGCGCGACTGGTGACGTATGATGCTGCTGACGTGTTTTCTGGTGTGCCCAATAACAAAGATAACACGTCAGCAGCGTCACACACAAAATAAAAAAACATTCAAACACACACACAAAAAACTGGGAAGAGAAGACAATGCTGAATATAGTCGTAATTTTTGTTATTTTTGGACCAAAATATATTTAA
>NC_056575.1:19119609-19119877 GCF_018340385.1 Cyprinus carpio
CTAACCCTTTAACATATAGATCAATTGAATGAAGACCAAAGATTACCTGTTAGATTTACACAACACTAATTATATTTTAAGTTTAACCACTAAAGAGACACCAGAGCCAGCGGCAAATATCAGAAGGACTAGCCGAGTTGAGACTGCTCTCGGCGGATACATGAGCACTGAGCTTCCGCTGATCGCGTGGAGCTGATCGTCTCCGAAATCGGCGAAACACATTTTTAAAAAGGCGCTGTCTTTATAAATAGACCACAGATTTGAGATT
>NC_056575.1:19120463-19120617 GCF_018340385.1 Cyprinus carpio
TTTGCCACTGTCTTTACTTTACGAAAAAACACCATTATATAAATCCATAAAAAATCTTGAAGGTTTTTGTTTTGTTTTGTTTTGCAGATGCTGTCATGAAACGCCATGAAAAGGCAACTACTGGACACCTGGGACAGGCCATCAATTCCAAGTC
>NC_056575.1:19120851-19120994 GCF_018340385.1 Cyprinus carpio
CAAGAAAAAAAAATCAAAGTATTGTCATGTTAATTTTGCCACTGCCTTTACTTTACGAAAAAAACACCATTCTATAAATCCATAAAATCTTGAAGGAATCAGGGTCAGGGTTTGGATGTTCTTCTTTCACCCTCTCTATTAGA
>NC_056575.1:19121070-19123600 GCF_018340385.1 Cyprinus carpio
AGAATTACTTTTCAGGTTTTAGCATCATCCTTTAGTATTCATAATAGCAATTTCAGTAAAGTTACTGGTTTGATTTATGTCAATGTCAATAAAATTCTTATTTTTCTATAGTAGGTGTCATCTGAATATACTGCTCATTTTTGCAAGTGAATTTATACTGTCACAGTTTTTAAGTTGCATTGTCTGGGGATTTTTACATTTTTCAGTCTCCAATTTGTGTTCAGTATTTGAAAGTTTAAATTCACATATACATATACACACACATATACTTTTTCCCTTTGCATTTAGAAATAGTATTACTTCATCACGCACTACGAAAAACAGCAGCGAGCTGTCATTTAGTAAAACAATGTAAATATAGGGCCAGATGTACTAGAGTCGAAAATCCCATAAAAGTGTATACTGAAGGGAAATTTCTGCTGTTTGAGCCCTGACAAGGTGCAAAGTTAGAACAAACACATATGACCACATATCCTACCCAAAGCAGCAGAAATTAAAAGCAATGGTATAAGGTCTTTGTACCCTGGCATTCGCATAAATGAGATGAGTGGAGGAAAGCTGCATCTCCTACAGCATTATTGCCAGCACAAATGGGTTTAAAATATAAACTCCACAATATGCTAATGTTAGTGTGCAAAAATATGTCCCAATTTTTTCTCACTGCATTTCTTGTAGTAATCCTGCATAACTATGGGGCAAGCATTAGTAATCGGCCCATATCAAATGGTGTAGAAACTTTTACCTTCTGTCAGTTCTTCAGCTGTACTGAAGCTTTGCTTCTCATTCGGCATAAGGCAGGCCGGTCAGAGCCAAGGGAGCCATTTTTCAAACAGTTTTAGAGCTGCACTTGATGGAAAATGTGAAAAGTCCCTGTGCATCTAAAAGCCAAAAAAAAAAAAAAACTTTTCTCAAAAAAAGACTAAATATAACTCATGTTACCATATGATAAAGACAATATGTTAACATACCATGCCTGGGGTAGTTAGCTGAGGAAACTCATGGAGGACCTTAAACATATTTTTTAAGTTGTTTGCCCTTATCCACTGCGCCCTGTCCAAGCCAGTTTCTCACATGTACTGTTCCACCTGGCTGATGGGCTGTGTGATGTTTCTCAGCCATTGTTTAATTTCCTCAGCTCTCTCTTTAGATATGGTTGATTCTACTGGACAAAGAAATAACAATGCTGTGTTGCTACAGTTAGTATTGGCTTTATACATCTCAGACACCTGCATCTGTCATATTAACATTATGCCAAAATCAAGCAAGAGTTTTTTCACCAGCAAATTTATTGAAAGATCAGTTCTTTATTTATCCTTGCACTGTACCCCCAGTAACATCTTATAAAAAGAAATGGCAAATCTGCTGTATTCCAAGAAAAAGAGATACACTGTAGCACATTAGCTGGGTACACCACATACTGACTGCACCCTCTTTTTTTATTTCTGTTTATTACATTTCTGCAAAATGTTGTCAGGTTTTTGTCTCAGTTGTTGAATCGTTTTATATTTATACAAATATTTACATGTTAAGAAATTTGCTGCAAAATAAAAAATGCAGTTGAAAATGAGAGGATGCTTCTTTTTTCTGAATTATAAACAAAATAAGTCCTTTTGTCTTGACATCTTAAAGTCATGGGAGTTTGAGTATGCAGGGATTATTTTTTGCATGAACTACTCCTTTAAGAATTGAGTCTACCCATTACCTGGCATGACTGTCCTGCATGGTGCATCTTCTTTCTCTCCTTGTGGTCATCTCAAGCGCCTCAGTTGCTTTCGTATGTTCCTCAGTCTCTCTTCAATGAACCCAGTGACTGGTCTATTATTTCGGCATTGGGCATACCATGTTTCCTGGAAAGACAAAAAAAAAAAATATATATGAACATACAATATACATAAACACAGGGCCTGAATTTCAGCGCGGGATTGTGGATATTGTGAATAATTCTACACATTTCCGCAGGATATCGCAGCAAAAATGTATGCACTGTAGCATGTAGGTTGAATTGAAACAGATTATCAGAGCAGTTCGGTAATTTGAAAACTTCCTGTGAGATGTAATATCACAGTGTGACTGATTCAGTGGTAATGCTGCTTCTCTCTCTCACTCCCTCAAAATGTGCAGATGGCTTCACATTAGGGATGTCAATTTTCGATCATTTCCATGATCGATCATCGTTTAAATTAACAATCAATTAATCGATTAATCGTTAACCTTAATGCTGCAAAATGCATCTATTGCAGCGGCACACAGTCACCGACATAACAGGATGTGCAAAAACCACTCAAAAAATAAATAAATAACTGCTTTCTTACCCAGATTAAAGGGGTTTTAGTCTGAATAAAATGCTAGTAGCAGGATTATAAAATTAATAGATGTGATTATTATGATCATTTGATAAAATAGAGAGAAGGCGTCGTATGTTTGAGATAATTTTACTTTGTTGACGATTTCCTATCCCGCAGGGAGACCACTGCACGCGCCTCTTTAAATGGTTTCATGGTGCTCGTTGTTGTATTTTTAAACACAATAA
>NC_056575.1:19123649-19126150 GCF_018340385.1 Cyprinus carpio
AACGTAACTGTTGCGCGTGTGGCTGTGCTGCGCAGTCAGAGAACTGCTGCTGTAAAACACACTCTTGCTCACATTAAACATGTTTATGTGAGTTTTATGACGAGCTCTGCATTTCTCTCTCTCCTCCCTCAGAATGTCAGATAGGCCATTCACAATCACATCCATAATCATAATTACAGTTTGCACTCACAAGCGAGCCTTAGCACACTGCCAGTACAAGATCTTTAGCCCATCACATATTCGTGAGCAGTAGCAGAAAATTGTCACTTACGTTTAACATTCCAGCAGTTTAATACAACCATCTATACCCATGTTTCCTCTCTCTGACACACATAACACGAAACATGCTAGGTATTTACTTAGCCAACAAATCTTACCTACTCACATAACCACAGACAGTTTTATCGTGCAGACAGTTGCCGGTGGGAATGCTTGTACCATTGCGCAGATGTAGACCCTTTTTTGTGTCACGAGCTTGGTCTTATGAACAAGAAAAAGACAAAAAAATAGTGAATACTCCGCAGAACAAACATTGTCCAACCAGACGATACTTAATTAATATCTACTTTACTTCTCCAAATTTCTCCAATAGGGTATTGACACTAAAATTCTGATCATGCAACGTCTCTGTTTTATGCGTGACAACTGGACAAAAAAACTGTCCTTATCAAGACTACTCAACAATCAGCTATATGCCTTCTATGAAGTTGGTCGAGGATTGTGGCGGACATACTAAATGTCAAATGCCAGAATAATTATGTTCAAAGTTGCCTGAACCAATGTCTTTAGCCCTCAAAAATATGTTAACTCGTTCTTTTGCACCTGTGCGGAGGGAGACTTCACCAAAAATTGTGGATGACAGCTAAAAAATAGGTGTTTTCGGGTTCCAGCATTGTTGCCATCAACTTTCTTTGGCCCCAAGGAGGTCTTGAGCTGTGTTTTTTTTGCTAGGCGTTGGGGGAGCCTCATTTGAGATTGTAATTAGCGTGCGCCAGGGGATAGGCACAACATTCCTATCTTCTAGCAAGAGATCATTAGACACACACACACACACACACACACTTCAGAAACCTTAATCATCTAATACAACTTAACATAATGGCATTAATACAATATATACCAAAAAAGCCGTTGTAGGATAGGTTGCAAGCATCCATTATGTTACAGGATACGTGATGTCTTACTGATGATAGGTCTGTATGACTAAAAGATTCTACTAGCGCAGGGGGAATGTTATTTTTTATAAAAAACAATGAATCTCTACTTTGTATGACCTGACTAGCGTGTATAGTGCATGAATTGACAATCAGTTCTCTTCACATACACAGCAATCAAACTGTAGAGGAGTGGGTTGTCACACAGTATGCTAAAAAAAGAGCCTATCAAAGCCTCTTGTTTCCCATTTCTGAACAAACAAGCTTATACGGAGGTGTTTTGATGTTTTGCTCCATCAACAGGATGGATTTGTAACGAGCCCAAACTGAGGGTTCTCCATCGTGCTCATAGCAAGGAACACCGTCATGCCTGGTCGGTATGTCCTGTACGCTTTAATACCTTAACCCATTCAGGCACAAAACACTTCACTGAACCGAGTGTAATCCTGTCAACCACTTTTGGCTGTTTTTAAATTCTTTTAAATGTGGCCAGAAAGGGAACTACTGCCCTGGGCCAACTTCCACATTGTGGCTCAAAATGGTGCCAGAAAGAAAATCATAACACTGCATCATCTGATGCCGAAACGCCATCGTCTTGCAGATGTTGCGGAAGTTGCATGTGACGTGACTAACCCGTTTAAAGAAACCATGTTTGGCCTCAAAGCGCATTGACCAAAACTGCATCAGAGGGCCTAGCTTCTGAATTGCTGTTGGGTAGTGCAGCATGAAGTGGTGTTTTGGCCGCAAATGTAGGTAAAAGAGTCTACAGAAAAAGGCAGCATGCTCCTCAATGATCTTTTCTCAAGAACTCTGTTGCTGAACAGTGAGAGAAGGAGAAAAAATAAACTCCATACACTGGAGCAGGAGCACAGAAGCGCCACTTCTTGCTTCCCACTGGTATCAGGTCACCAATCATTGTAGGCAGTAATTTTAAGTAAGCACCACATCTGGAGCTGCAGATTGGTGCATAGATTCTGTCCAGGTTTCTGAGGTCAGTTTGCTTATTAGAGAAGGTTTGTTGCCTTTATCACAAAAACCCATAATCAAAGCTTGTGGATTCTGTTGTTCAGCTTGTCGTTTAAGATGTTTTTGTTCAACTAATGAATTCAAGACAAGTTTCACTTCATATGGCCCCACCACCTTCGGGCATGTCATGGGCGATGTCTGGAGCCACATTTTGAGTTACGGATAAGACATCGTTGTTCAGCACGCCAGTTCTTTTTAACCCTGTCTCAGTGGGGTTTCCTATGAGCAAATCTGCCTCATGACTGTAGACGTCATGCAATAGCATTACATCTTCTGATGTCTGAACCCGCAAGACATCTCTATGTGCTTTGCACCATCTGC
>NC_056575.1:19128061-19149710 GCF_018340385.1 Cyprinus carpio
GTACTTCGTTCAGTTACGTATTATGATCATTTCACTAGATAAGATATTTTTAATTTTTTGCTTTTAGGATCATGTAGTGCCTTGCCCTTTGAAGCTGCATTTTGAACCTACAATCCGTTGTGCAGAAGACGCTGTATGTATGGAAAAATATTTTCCTCAAAAAACATAATTTCTTTTGACTGAAGAAGAAAGTCATGAACATCTTGTATGACATGGGGTGAGAGTAAATTATTGAAATTTTATTCTGGAAGTGAACTAATCCAATTTTTTTTGCAGGATGTGGAGGCAAAGAAACACTTACATAAAAGTAGGTGCATTCGGTGTTTGAAATGCACAGCTACCTGTGTCTATAAATAGCTTACATCTGTGTGCAGCAGTACTCTCTCTTTTAGAAAAAAAAAAAGCTGTGCATTTAATTTACTTCATTTTGCCTGGTAGTATGGTGATTTTATTAAAACAAGTCGTGGGGCCAGTGCTGATAAGTTTCTGTACTGAATGATTGTATGTGTGTGTACAGGTGATCTCAGATCTCTATGTGCAAATGACATTTGTGTGTTTCAGTGAAGCATTATTTATATGTGTAGATAAACTGAGATTAAACTACCTGTGCATTAAACAGATTTATGCCACAACTTGCAGCTAACCAGAATTAAGTATTCAGAAAGAATATGTGGTATAATTTAAGAATAGTGTATGGCCTGTATGGCTTTATTGGATGGGGAAAAAGGACAGGACAAAATGGGACATAACAGGAAATAGCGAGAAACTTACCTTCAAAACTATTAACAAGTTCTGAAAGCTGCCATTTAGTTAACTTCTCTGAACAAAACAATCATCAATACCTTAATCAGACCACCTAAAAAACACAAAAACACAGACCTTCACTTACAGCAGACAGTTTTATTTCCTGATGCATTAGACCATCATTTCTCCCTTTCAGTGTCACACAAAGAAAGTCAAGCAATTTTTGAGATGACATAAACTTCAATTAGTCAAAACTTGTTGAGGTAAACTATCCCTCATAGTCAAATAAATATTTATTTAATCACGGGTATTTGATTTTCAAAAAACTGAATAGCTTTAGTTTAAACCCCATAATCAGATTTAAAATCATTTTTTAATCCCATTCCAATTAAAATAGTTGGTACATACAAGAGAATTTAGTAACTGATGACAAAATTTCCATTTCATCCCCTGAACATTGAAGGCATAGTAGCAAAGACTTTAGATATGGCTGAAAGTGACTGATATTAGTGAATTACTGAAGGTTTACCTAGTGACAGCTGGTGATGACAAATGCTGTCATGACATCAGGAATGCTGTTTCTGGGTCCAACGTCCACTTGTTTCAAGTCTCAACAGACATTTATGAGTACTATTTTTCGTAGTTACAACGAAAATAAGCTTTTAAAAAAACTCACGGTGTAACACGTAGTGCTTCGAGATCACAAGCATCCGGAGCAACTATTTTAACAATTTATAAAATCGTTATGTCAAATACTAAGTTATATAAAAATACTAATTGTCAAAGCACAAAGATGTTCTAGACCAGGGGGGTTTTTAACGGTGGTCATCCAAGCCCCTCCGGGGACATGTTAGTATTTATGAGTCGACAAGTCGAAATTGGAAGGTATAGGGTGGCGATGATTGCCATCATTAGCGCTCTATATGAAGCACAAAATTGAGAGGTCACAGAAAGAATTAAAAGGTGTTGTTTGACGCTGAGAAAATGCACACTACAATGAATAGCGAAATCTAGGGGATGAAGTATTACGTTCGTTAACAAATATTTGGGGGACAAATGAATGTAATGGAAAAGAATTATCCTGGGATTGAACTGCAAACAAAGGCCGGAAGGTGATCGGCAGCTGGGTGTGAGGATCGCCCTGCCGGGCAACAGGATTTTTAACAGCGCCAAACAGTCGCAGCTGGGATACAACACGCACAGCCACTTGCGGACAGTTGCCCGTGTGTTGCCATTCAACTCATACAAAAACTATTGTTGTGCAAATTTTACAGATGAGGTGCGGCGCGGTGCAGCGCTGCACTTTGTCGTACAGTGTGCGAACCGCCTTAACCTGGACGTAGCATCTTATTTCAAAGATAGAATTGTTTTAAAAGAGGGACCCTGTAAGCTAGGCTATTAACGTTAGGTTAGTTTGTTTGTTTTTCCCGCAATGAGGGTAAGTTAGGGGGAGAGGGCCAAACCTCAAGAGTCACGGTTCGCTACTGGTCGGTCTTAACTAAAGGGCTATAGCCACAGTAAACTTACCGGGATCTTTTTAATAATAGTAACAGCTGTTTTTTTAATGGTTTTATGGCAATTTTTATTATCTATGTATGGCACATATTCACTTAGATGAGATAATAGTGTCACCTCGAAATGAAAGGCTGTGGCGTTTGTCTCCCGGACATTCTGAGAGCAGTCTGAGGGAAAAAGAGCAATATATTTTTTTCAAATAATAATAATAATAATAAATAAAAATGATTAGAATGTATTTTTATTGTGAAAAAAAAAAAAAAAAAAAAAAAAAAAAAACTCAGAAAACAAAATACGTTAAACCTTGTATCTCTGGTGCTCGCGCAAATGCACAATGCTTTATGACTCATCAAATAATAGTGATATTTTAAAATCAGAACAGGCACATTTTGCCAAGCGGGTAACGATTAAATGATACAAAGGCCAAGCCAACCCTTTATTTCACAAAAAAAAAAAACAAAAACAGAAGAAATCAATCTGCTTGATGACAAGTGCACCGTATAGAAAAAATTCCTCCTGCTGATGATCCAAAAATGCCCCTGCGACAGATGACTCAGTAAAATTGGGTTTGTTTGACCCTCAGCACTGCATGCAGTAGGATGGGGGATGGGCAGCTTTGACTGTACGTGTACAAAAGGTGGTTTTTCAGAAATTGTATTACCAGAGATTTTGCTTAAAAGGCTGTAAAGTGGACAAAAATCTAATTTTCATAATCTAAAAAGGCAAGCCAAGGAATGCGCGTTTACATCACATTAATCTCGTGGCATTGAAACACCTTCAACTTAATTGACTTAATGGACTTTGAAGTCAATTACGTCATATAACAGTTAGTTAAAGTCAATGTTGTTTTCGTCAACGATGACGTAACGAAATGATTTCGTTGACGCACCTTTTTTTTATGACGATAACGTGACGATGACTAGCTAAAAATGGCTCTAATGTGACTAAAACATGACGAGACGTTTTCGAGTTTTTCATTGACGAGACGGAACGAAAATGATTATAAGTCTGACGTTAACAATGCATGTCATTTCTGCCTATTTTGCGTGAATGAAATCTGCCCGCTTCCTATCCTTGTTTTGTGTACGCCCACCACCCGGCTGCCGCTATGGCCGCGCACCCAGATTCCACACAAACAACACACCTGTGGCTAGTCACTCGCCACACAGCTTTGAAGGACCATGGCGGCGACGCCAATAAACAGGCTTGGTGGTCGGAAACACGAGATGATGTAATGGACGTACTTTTCCCTAGTATAATTCATCAGAAAGAAAAACGGAATGCATAGTATTGGGAGACGACCCCCTTGGTAAATGTGGCCACCCAAAACTAGGTGGGAAGAATACCCACCAACCTCAAAGCGGCAACCTGAAGGCTCATCACGCTGATATTTTTTCGAAGGTAAGTTAACTAACAAGTCACGCTTTTTACATATATTTACATTCAATTTTACGCCTCGACAATCGGCTTGTGACCACATTTCATGGTAACTTAAGGTTTTACATATATCTACTGGCGCAAATTTGCTGCTAACTTTGTTAGCTTGTTGCACTAACTCAGGGATGCAAACAGCGCTTTTCAGCACCTCCCGCTTTTTTTCACGGGTCAGTTTTGGGTGTGACTTGGGTCTGAGGGTCTGATTATAATTTCACAAAGTCATCTGAAGCCATTCCATAGCTTAATGTGAGTTATAGAAGTTTATTTACATCATTAAATTAAAGTTGACAGAAACTCGTTTTCCCTTCTCTGTGGCTGTCAATCATTCTCCATTCATTATTCAAACAGCGCGCGCGCCTCGTCCGGTTACAGCAGGATGCACGGAAAACTCTCCAATATGATATATTCACATTATGACGCTTTGATCTGTTAGATAAAAGGCTGTGGATTTGCATAAAATGACTTTTATTTTGTGCATTTGTATTTAGTTTGTTTGTTTGCTGTTTTTTAAACGACTCGCTAGCGTGTGCCTGTTAGATTCACACACACATCACAGGGACTATGAATTGGCATCAAACGCATCAATAACTGGAATTTAAAACTGAAGAAACAAATTTGGACAGATATACATTAGGATTAGTGCACTCGACATTTCTTCACTTTGTGCCGTGAACTTTTAAATTCGCACTTGAGCAGCGCAGCGCTGCACACTGTGACACTGTTGACTCCATGCTGCTTTGAGCACATCATTCTGCACCCGCGATGTGCATACGCGCTTTGTGCGCTCTGTTTTGAAGCGTTTCATATTAATCATGGTTTTGCGCACTGAAAGATTATTAAAAGCCTATATTTTTATACCTAGCCTACACAATACATTTAAAATGAGCATAATTTAATTGTATATTATTTGTGTGTAGTGTAGGCTATATAAATACATACACTTCTTAGCTCTTGACGTTCATATATAAATATAAAATTGTGATATTTGCTGCGGGGTGAGGGCTTCGATAACTCTCTCTTTTTTTGACCATACATGTGTTTGCATCCCTGAATGTTTGTGTCACTTTTATTTGTTGAACATGCAGGGATTTTGGCCGGGTAGGAAGTGTTGATCGTCATTATGTTAAACCATATTTGATTTCAGTGACAGTCTAAAATGTGGAGGGAAAATTAGCATTTCAGACCGGTTTTGCTGTTCCCCATGTTTCCCAAATCGAAAAGCTTCTTGAACAAAGCATCAAAGAAAATACCCTTTTTGTTTTCTAAATGTAATGTGTTGAAACATGATCTGCATAATATGTATACTATTATTACTATTACTACTGTAATATACATTATACACACATACACATTTAATTGTTTTGTATTCACATGACATGACTTTTACAGATGTACTTTGTATAGAGAGTAATTGTCTTTGTTTTCTCCTCATCCAGATCCCAGTGACCAGAACTCCTAATACAGAAATCTGGTTGTCCAAATAACGACGGGGCACAGACATCTATCGAAACGGCCTTCGCCGCAGGATCCAAATACAAGTCAAACTCTGTGGAACAACATGTCAAAGAACAAGCGCTCGCTCTTTGGATTGGACGCACTGGTCTACCTGCTTGCACAGTCGAGGATGAAGATTTCATCCACATGATGGAAACCTTTGATAAAAGGATGACCATACCCAAAAGAACAAAAATAAACAACTTAGTTGACAAGATTTATGATGACGAAAAACTAAAGTACAAAGAGCGGCTTGCCAGAGCACGTAAAATAACAATTGGGCTGGACATATGGACCAAAAAAGGACTTACAGCTTCATTTCTGGCAATTAGTGCATGTTTTTTTTTGCACTGTGGTCAACAAAGCACAGCACATATTGTTGAGACTTGATCAGATCGCACACCCACACACGGCAGAGTGTATAAAACATTGTATTGACCGATGCATAGAGGACTGGGGAATACCACAACACAAAATTCTAACAGTCATAACTGACAATGGAAGCAACATGATTGCAGCATTCAAGTCTAATGAACCAGATGAGCCCACTAGCTCCGACTCCGAGGATGAATCCATCGAGACGAGTGACCCTGAAGATTCTGAGGTGGCTGTTAGAGAACGCCAGAGGTAAATTACTTCAGTTTGCTGTTAATTTTCAGTATGTTAGTCACTCTTGGCGTTTTTGCAATTTTATTGAATGTCCTTAAAACTATTTATTTTTTTCTGTATTTTTGTCTCTTCTAGGTTTGGAGCCATAGATATGAGTAGGACCCCCTGCGTTGTACACACTCTACAACTTGTGGTGAACATGATCCAGAAAGACACTAGTGTCAACCGACTGCTGAGCAAAGTAAGAGGTCTTGTTAAGCTCTTCCGCAAGTCATCTGTGGCAACTGAGCGACTGCTGCAGATGTGTCAACTAACACTGATCAAAGACTGCCCTACTAGATGGTCCAGCACATATCAGATGATATCACGGCTTCTCCAAATCAAGGACTCAGTAGTTCAGGTTGCGGATGGGATGTGCTGGGACTATTTACTGTCAAGTGAGTGGCATAAGCTGTCCGCTCTAAGAGATTTACTCATCCCCTTCGCTGAGCATACCCAGTTGCTCCAGAGTGACACACAGTCATTATCCCTTGTGGTGCCTGCCCTTCTGGACCTGCAGGGTCACCTGTCTGAGTTCCCCCATGCCCAGGGATCTAGCTTTAAGGACCTCGCTTCCCTGGCAATTAAGATGAAGGCAAACATGGACAAGAGGTTCAGCTGCTTTCTTGATCACACTGACTCCAAGTTGCACCTGAAGCACTCCTTGAAAATGATGATGAGCAAATAGAGGCACTTCTCAGAAGATCAGAAGATTATCTTGCTCAATTGGTGCCACCAGTTGTACGGGAGGAGGAGGCTGAAGATGAGGAGCCAGCGGAGGGAGAAGAATCCAAAGAAGAGCAGCCTCATAACAAGCGGCCCAGATTCAGATTCTTGTCCAAACCAAGCCGGCCTTCCAAGTCTACCATCTCAAAGCCGTGTGTCAAGGAGGAAATCAAGAAATTCAAGGAGCAGTTGTCACAGCCTACAAACCAAGAGACTGCCCTAGAATTTTGGGCTGCACAGGGAGATTATGTTTATCCGAGCCTAAAACCTATTGCCTTAGACCCTTCTGGCCATGCCAGCATCTCAAGCGTTTGCTGAGAGAGTCTTTAGCATTACAGGTGACCTCAGTCGTGGCCGTCGTAATAGAGCAAGAGTCATTTTAGAAAGAAGTGCTTTCCTGAAACTGAATCTAGGTCAGTAGGCTAATTTAACGAGCATTTAATTTTAAAATTTTTTTACAGATTACTGTGATATTCTGTTTGGGCTTGCTGTGAGACTGCACTAGAGGTAGGGCCCTCCTCTAATTCATTGTGTTAAACCAACGTTGTTTTTATTTATTTAATAAATTAGTTTTGCTTTCTTTAAAGACCAAAATACAGTGTTTACAGTATTCAGGGATTGTCTTATTCATTTTTATGTTCAACACACTTCAAGTGTCATGTTTGTTTCATACTTTAAATTCAAGTATGCATTCCTAAGAACCTATGCTCAATGCACCTCAGTATTATTTATTTATTTTATTATTCTGTTTCAGAATGTTTGCAACTTTGCAGTTTGTACAAGTTAAAGATAGACAGGGTTGTATAATGTTTGTGTTTACAAATAATATGCATCTTGTTGTTGCACTGGCAGACAAGTTGAAGCACAAGTTGTAGAGCATTGTGTTCCTCAATAGCTTATATTTTGGGCACGTTGTTCATTGCACTTTAGCAATTTCTCAAATAAAGCCACAATTGCCAAAGTAAGAATGTTTTTATTCCTGGCTTTTTTGGAGTAAAACAGTGATTCCACTGTTACCACTTTATCTGTGTGTAATGTTGTAGTAGCTCAAAGTTTTTTGCTGTTTAAACTTTAAACCATTCCTTTATTATTGTGATTCAATGCGATCATGAAGTACAGCTTGGCAGCACTGCATCTCCATCAATAAGAAAAAAAATATAACTTGAAATATGTGGATAAAAGGTTTCTGCCCAATGCGATCATGAAGTACAGCTTGGCAGCACTGCATCTCCATCAATGAGAAAGTCTAGTTTATTATGCAAAGCTTTTAAGGTTAACTGTTGTTTTATGAATTGCAACACTCGTTACAACCTGTCAAACCTAAGTCCATTTTCAATATTTTTTAACCTAAATTAATTTGTTAAAGACTTCTTTTTTGTTTTTTACTAAAATTGACTAAAACTTGACTAAAACCTTTTTGTGTTTTCGTCGACTAAAACTTGACTAAAACTATCAAGTTTATAAGTGACTAAAATGTGACTAAAAACTAAAAAGCATTTTCGTCCAAAAGACTAAGACTAAAACAAAAAGGGCCTGCCAAAAAACAACACTGGTTAAAGTCCCTGTCAAGTCAAATTTAAGTATGTGTTCTAAGTTTGTCATACCACAGAAAAATGTGTTAATAGCCACCCAGCAAAATTTGAATGATAAAAAAAGCCAGTAAGTATATAAAATAAGCTATCGAATATCTCGAAAAAATGAGCAGTAGTCTCAGCTCTCAAACGCTGGGGGCGTGTCCGCTGGCTGCGCTGAAACCACGCCCACTCGCGGGAAAGCTGCAGTCGCCACACTCAACTGTCACCGCTACAGCCAGAATGGATGCTCCTAACAGCTTAATTGGTTGTACAAAACCATATATGTTTGAGCCTCCAGAGTAAGTAACAGTATGACAGTAACTCGCGGTTGAGCGGTGAAACTGATGCGAATGTGCTCTATTTATATTGTTAGGGGCGGGCCAGGAGCTCAGGGGGACGCAGTGCGTCATCAATCCCCCGTTTTAGCCCCACCCAAAAAATCCAGGTCACAGCAATGGTGAGAAACTGTTTAACGGTCTAACTCCACAATTCAGTGTTTTACATTTCACAGTCTTTGTAATATGCTTTAGCAATACATTTCTAACATGTATAATGTGTTTAGACATTTTTTTTTAAATTGCCTTTACAGGGACTTTAAGAAGAAACGTAAGACTTTGACAAAAGGGGCGTTTAAAACATAAAAACAACAGTAGAAAACGTATTTACTATCCAGCGGGCCTTACAAACCAGCAAACCCAAAACGAACGAAGCTGGCGGTGCATTTAATGTCATGTAAACTTGACTGTTGTCGCACATTTTTTGCCTTTTTATAGCCCCAGTAGTATGTTATGTGTATAAATGTGTTTAAAAATACATGTTAAATGTATAAATATATTGATACAAACCTTATTTCTCCAAATATTACAGTGTGTGTGTGTGGCATCCACCTCCACCTCGAATTCAGTCAGCCCGCGCTGCGCTGAGCCTGCGCTGAGTTGATTTGACATAGAACTACCCATAGAACGGTTTGGGTTACATAGAACTACCCAAAAACTACCCAAGACTGAGAAAATAACCCAAAAAATTTACCCAAATGGTCTTATGAAGTATTCTAATTTGTTGAGATAGTGAATTGGTGGATTTTTATTAAATGTGAGCCAAAATCGTCACAATTAAAAGAACCAAAGACATAAACTACTTCAGTCTGTGTACGTTGAATTTATTAATAGACGAGTTTCGCAATTTGAGTTAAATTACTGAAATAAAACTTTTCCATGACATTCTAATTTATTAAGATTCACCTGTAGTAAAAGAGTATAAATATCTCGGCATCATTGTTGACGATGTCTTATCTTTGGGCTCTTATATTACAAAATGGATGAAAATAATAAAATTTCAGCTTGGGTTTTGTAAAGTCTTGTTTTTCATTTAATGCAAGAAAGAAATGTCATTTCTGTAGTTTTTATTTAGTGTGTCAGTTTACACCCTCACTTCTTCTTTCTACTTTAGATGCTGTTTATCATGGTGCTCTAAGGTTTATATCAGATTGTAAACCATCACCATATCATTGTACCTTGTATAGCAGAGTAGGTTGGCCTTCTTTGTCTAATAGGAGACAAATGCATTGGTATTTAATTACAGGTGCAGCTTAAAAAAATTGATATAATGAATTTTTTTTTTCATATATTCTAATGATATATTCTAGATTCAATATATGTAAAGTAAAAATCTTTTTTTAATTTGGATAATTAGAGCTTACAGCTCATGAAAGTCAAAAATCCAGTATCTCAAAATTATAGATTATAAAATTTGCTGTCGTTTGATCATATTAAAAACACTTACTTGACAAATGGAAGATGACTTTGTGATATGTAATTTTTTTTAAAATTTGTGTTGTGTGATTTGGGTTGAAACTGGTTGTATTGCTGCCCATTTTTGCCAGGACACTTCTGTGAAAGAAACATTTGATCTCAGAGAAACTTTTCTGATTAAATAAACTTCGGGAATGGGTACCAAAACCTGGTATTTAATCAGTCCCGGGGCTAAATTATGAAAGTAGTACAGTAGTATTAACCCTACAATATCGGGCTACAACAATTCTACACAATCTAAAAAACAATAAAAAACACATAAAAATCCAAAACAAACCGAACACAGAAGAACCATTTTGTCTGTCTTATTTTTTCAGGTATATAAAACAACAAAAGAAAACCCTACATTATCGGGCTACAACCATCATATATAAATTAACAGACCTTTCCCATTTTTTTAAATGGGTGAAGGAGGCAAGCCCAGAAGGTGTCCGGGTCTCAAGAAAAGCCCTTAAACGGGCAATTCTGATTATAAAGATGTGCTGCAAGGAGGAATCTAAAAACAAGCAGTCCTGGCAGCAGGAGGTGCAAATGACAAAATCTGGTGAGTTAACGCCACTTTATGTCTTATATCGCTCATATCTTTTCATTTATTCATATACCGTGAGCGATATCACACAAGCAGCGAGAGCAATATCACGAGTGGCACTCATGATATTGTTATATTTTAAAACATGATATTATGTGTTTGAATGAAGAGTTTATATGCAAAAAAAACCAATAACTCTTTTTTTATGTTTTTTTTTTAAAAATTGCACATTACAAAATGTTCATTTAAGATATGTTTTTTTAACCAAAGCTGATAACTCCACATTACGTGTTTTAGAGATGAAAAAAAAACATCTGTTTAATCTGTGTAATCTTTATAATCTCCTCAGATGACAATGTAGATGCCTGACAAGGGTTGTTGTTGTGATCATAGACTGTATGGACGTGATTAAATGCAATAACCAGGCATTCAGTTAATACTGTAGTGCCAGTTCTGCTTACTAAAAGTGGCCTACTAGGCATCTCGCATTCCATGCCGAGCTTTTCCGACACCATTCTTTTGCAAGTTTACTTAAAAATGTTTCATCTTCAATTTTCCCTTTACACCCTAAAGAAGAAGATATCACAGGTTTATCATTTTGAGTCTCCATCCTTTCCAACGATGTGTAACACATGGAAATCTGATCATATTTGGAGAAGTTGTGGCATTTGAAGGTAGGCACTCAAAAAAGCTCAAAAGTAAGAAAATGGCCTCTAAAAGATTATGCAGTTCTCACCTGTTCTCACCTGCTGGGAGTGACATTATGGCTCATTTACATCTCATTTAGACCCCCTGTAAAGCTCCCCCCATAAAGCTGCATGGTTGCATAGCAATGACTGACGCAACGGGAAAAATCGGACTGCATACTATTAATAATAAAGTATAATGAGCATTGTAATGTCAGTAATTTATCTTTTTTGACTTTTATAAAAATGATTTAGAGGCTGAAATATGTGAGGTTTATCTTTTTATAAAACCTTTTTGTCAAAACTCTATTTGAACTTGTGCATTGTGGATAACGTTGCAAGACACTCCTTTAAAATCTGGCCATAATTTTTAATGTTATTATTTTAATGTTTATGTAAACAAAAAGTACATATTTGAGCTATTTTTATTTGTTATCTGCTGGTTTTCTACATAAAACTTGGTGAATTGATTTGATTGTGTAGCATTAGGACTTTTTGAACAGGATTCTGTGATAACGTGATAATTTTGGTCACTTTAATCATGAAATGAGATTTTTCAGTGTGTCTGTGAAACGCTGAGGTACCGTAGTAGTTTTGTGCACGCGTGAACATCATGGCAACGTACAACAAAAAATTACCTCACGCGGGAAACACTTAGCGTAACACGTAAATGCAAGTAATTAACGTAAGGTCTAAACATGCACTAAACATGAGATAACGTGTACGTGTTCTTAGAATGAACACAAAATGACAAACTGTGATGTTTATGGAAACTCACCCCATAAGAAACAGAAAAAGTATTCTAGCAGATCTCGTTGCCTCCAATGAAAATAAGTTACCATCAAATAAGTTTGCACTGTGCGTCTGTTTGCCTCTAAATGTCCAATAATTTGCATGTCCTGCCACTCTTTTTCCGCAGCTAAAGAATCCTGCCGTATGTTGTACATAATGTCTGGAGAAAGCTTCTGGCTACAGCACTGTCTCCCATGCAAAGAGTTCTCTTTTCTCCTCGTGTAGCATTTACAGTCAAAGTTACGGATTTTCCCCATTTCTCTGTCTTTATCCCCATCAAATGTTACTATCGATATAGCCTCTGATATCTTACGGTCCAACTCGTCTGATGCCAATATATTCTCGTCTGCGATAATCTTTGTGGCGCCCATCTTCATTGAATTTTGATATCAGCTAGAGCCGGCCAGAGCGCTGCATAATAAGTAGCCACGCTTCCCTTGGAGGGTGGGGGCAATAACAAAAGAAAAAAAAAGCCGGCTTATCCAGTATGGAAAAAACACATACAATGACACGCCTCTACTGCGTGCTCTAGTCTCTCTGAAAAACAAGCCGCTTTCAACCTCAAAATTTACACTTTTAAATATACTGATACTGCTATCTCAAACAACGGAGAGGCTTCTTCGTGATCTCAACTAAAAAGATTCTGCAAAAAAATGAACGAAAGTTGTGCTGCCAAAAAAAAAAAAAACCTTTTGCTCGAAAGTTGTGCTGCCGACTTGTGTCACTGGTTTCCGTGACGGGTTACATATACACAGTTTTGGGGTAAGTTTCTCTAAACAAGTTATTAATTACTGGTTTTAATTACTAGTTACTAATTGTATTGAGGGGTCAAAAGCGAGTGGATCCGTTTGCAGTTTAATTAAATCAAAGTCAGATACAAGCAGGGTCAATTAACAGTGTCAGGTATGGCACACAGGGTCAATATCAGCAAAAGCAGTCAAGAGAGCCAGACTGCAAATAAACACAGTCTAAGATCATACACGGCAGACTCTAATGCGGCCTAATGCTCAGAAATGCCAGACAGGGCTGAACAAAATTTTGCGAATACTGAGAGTCCAAGCACAGCTTATATAGGGGAGCAAATGAGAGACACCTGGAGGTGATTAGTCCTAGACATGGAGTGTGTGGGAAATGCAGTCCGAATGAGAGTTAATACTCCGGTAAGGGTGCCCTACGGGGGTGATCAGAGAGGGCCACAGAGCCCTGACTTGTGACAGAGCCCCCCCTCCCTGCGAGCAGCTCCCGAAGCGAGAACTATCAAGATGCTGAGGGCCTTCCACGGGGTCGCGGTGATGGTCTGTGGGGTGGTCCCAGTGAAATGCAGTGGTGAGTGTAGGATCTAGGATGTCCTGGGAGTTAAACCCAAGATCTCTCCTCAAGATCCCCTCCAGTCGATAAGATTTTGAAACACCCTGCCTCGGCGTCGTGAATCCAGGATCTCTCGCACTTGATAGGCCTCCTCACTGTAAATGATGATGGGAGGGGTGCTCTTCTCGGACCACATGTGGGCTTGAGCAGGGTACATGAAAAGTGGGTGAGATATATGATAATTGGATGGTTTTAAAGCCCAACAATATGATACAGGAGTAATTTGCCTAATGATTTTGAAAGGACCCCACGTACCTAGGACTAAGTTTCCTGCATGAAAGTTGAAGGCAGAGATCTTTAGCAGATCTTTAGCCAAAACCCACTGTCTGGAGTGAAGATGGGTCCTGCCCTTCGATGGTGATCAGCCTGTTCCTTGCCTCTGCGGACTCCTCGTTGAAGATGCACATGAGCTGAATTCCAAAAGTCTCTTCACTTCTATGTAACAAGTTGTTGACTGCGGGTAGGTCAGAAGGTTGAAAACCGAGCACACACTGAAAGGGGGGTAAGTCCAGTGGATGGTTTGCGAAGTGAGTTCTGGGCGTATTCGGCCCATAACAGGAAGCAACTCCAATCCGATTGCTTGTTGTGGCAGTATGAGCAGAGGAATTGTGTCAGTTTTTGATTCAGTCTCTCAACCTGGCCGATTGATTCCGGATGGTATCTGGAGGTGAGACTGATGTTGATGACAATGACAATGTCCTCTGGCAGACCATTAAAACCAGAATAGCTGGTTCAGCAATGCCTCGAATGTTTCAAAAGCGATGGGGAGCTTGGTCAGGGGAAATCAAGCAACAGGCCTTGGAAAAGCGATCAATGACAGTGAGTATGGTAGTATAATTGTGAGAATCGGGAAGATCAGTGATGGAGTCCATGGTGATATGTGACGAAGGGGGCTGAGGGAATGGCAAGGAGCTGCAGAAGACCTACTGGTCATTGATGGGAGGTTTTAGAAAATGCTACAGATGTTTGCAGTCTTGAAACGAAGTTAGACACATATGTCTGTAGAGAGGCCCATCAGAAACAGTTGATGACAAGTTGGAATGGTGGCATTGATACCTGGATGACCGGCATTGGGGGAGTCATGACCCCACTGTATCACTCTATGGTGTAAATTCAGAGGTACATAGGTCCGGTTTGGAGGGTATTCAGGAGGGACTGGCTCGTTGATCTGGGCCTCTGTGATCTCAGTCATAATATCCCATTGTACATTGTACGGTGTTTATGGGTAAATGGTCAAATTGTTGAGAGAGGGCGTCCGCTTCCACTGGATTGAGTCAGCCTTATGGCTAATAATTCCCTATCTCCAACACCATAGTTTCTTTCAGGGGAACTGAGTTTTGGGGGAGTAGATGGCACATGGGAATAGTTTGGGTGGATCACCGTGGTGTGTTGAGATAGTACAGCATCGATTCCAGTGTTTGAAGCATCTACTTCTATGGTGAATTCAAGATCTGAGTTGGGGATGGTGAAGAATAGGAGCTGTAGTAAAGTGTTCTTTCAGTTGCCGAAAGGAGTGTTCACTGGCTGGTGTCTGATTCAGGCATTGTTTGCTACCCTTAAGGATGGATGTGAGAAGTGGGTTGACTGCTGAAGTTACGAAAAAAGTAAATACTCTCTCCAAAAAGTATTTAATTACTAATCACTAATTAGGGGCCAAGCACCACGGTGCGAGGACCCTCTTGGAATTGCTCCATTTATTAGGGGCCGAGCCTCTAGGCAGAGGGCACTATTGATTTTGTAAGGATTATTATTTTATTTTATTTATTTATTTATTTTTTTATTTACTATCTGGGGGCTTTTTATAACAGAAGTTGGGGGATTCTTAAAGATAACTCGTTTGAGGTATGTGTTTACCATTATTGAGGACTTTAGGAATAATGAACCAATAAGTATAAAGAAGTATGAACATATGCACACTTTTACTGCTGCTCTTTTTTGTCTTTCTTGAAATGTTTGTGTTAAAGGTCCCATACTTCCAAATCTGAAATTTCCTGTCTTTTTATGATAAGTGAGGTCCGGGGGCAATGTAACTATCATATAAGTTCCAAAACTGTAAACTGCACACAGCCTGGATAAAAGTAGCTGTGTGATTTTTTATGAGCCGTTGAGACTTGCGTAAAAATGTCATGTCAAGTCTACTAGTCACCGCCTTCAGTCATAACCCGAGCACCGGCCTTTGTCCTTTTGACAGACCCCCAGACAACATTGCATCCATGACATTGCTGAGCAACAACAACATGGAAGCATGTCAAAAAGGTATACTTTAATGGACAAACCAGATCGCTCAACCTAACATTGTTTGGGAGGCAGACACACTCTGTCAGTTCACATGATTCTTACAGTGTTTCCTTTCTGTGGAAACACCTTTCACACTGCTTACACAAAACCGTTCTCTCGAGTGAATCCGTGTGTGGTTGTTAAGGGATGTTTTGCATCTGAAACTATTTCCACACAGTTGGCAGATGAAACCCTTCTTTCCAGAGTGAATGCTCATATGGACTTTGAGGTTTCCTTGTTGACAGAAAAACTCTTTCCACACTTAGGGCATACAAACAGCTTTTCTCCACTGTGAATTCTCATGTGGACTTCAAGGTTTCCCTTTTTAATGAAACTTTTTCCACATTGTTGGCAGTTGAAAAAGCTCTCTCCAGTGTGAACACTCATGTGGATTTTGAGGTTTCCTAGTTGACAGAAACTTTTTCCACACTGTTGGCAGGTGTAAGGCTTCTCTCCAGTGTGAATTCTCATGTGGATTTCTAAGCTTTCTTTTCGAATGAAACCATTTCCACACAGTTTGCAGGTGTATGGCTTTTCTCTTGTGTGAATTCTAATGTGCCGGTTAAGGGTTCTTTTGAGTGAAACTTAGTCCACATTGAGGGCAGGTATAAGGTTTCTCTCCAGTGTGAATTCTATTGTGTCTTTTAAGGGTTCCTTTTTTAATGAAACTTTTTCCACATTGTTGGCAGGTGTAAGGCTTCTCTCCAGTGTGAATTCTTACATGGATTTCAAGGCTTCCTTTTTTAGTGAAACTTTTCCACACTGTTGGCAGATGAAATGACTTATAGCTCCTGTCTTTTGAGCTTTCTTTTGTGAAGTCTGTTTAGTTTGTGAGGTAACTAAAGAAATTTTCTCCCATGAAATCATGTTTCTTATACTGATCTTTGTCCTTTATTTCATTTAGTTCCTCACTTTTCTCTTTCAGCAGGATCAGGCCTAAAACAGAAAGTGACCAATACAAGTTAATCCCATTTTAATGGCACAAAACAACATACATCAATACTTTACAATACCAGCAACATGTATGCTTAATACTACCCACTAAGCTACTGAAAGAGGGGTTGCCTGTAAAGGCCCCCGATATACTCAAAACTAAGTTTTTCGTTCTTCATTTAGGGGTTTGTTTTTTTTAAAACAAAGTTTGAAATACGTGAGCAGCAGTATATCTAACATTCTAACGCCCGCCCAATCAGATGAAAGCAATGTTTATATGAATATGTAAATATGTGCTGTGTGCTTTCCTCTTAGTAACAAAAACACAACAAAAATGGCAGAAAGGGAAAGGGGGGGGGGGACAAGAAAGTTCGTCATGCCATTGTGCTGAAGAGCTCTTTTCCAAAACGCGATAAACGCCAAATTTAAAAAAAATGAGTTCGTCATGCCATTGTGCTGTGTACTGAACTTATTCTCTGCTCCATCAATGTTTCATGCCAAATCGCTTTATTTCCTTGTTTAAAATGTACTGCAAGATGCAGTTTCTTCCCAAAACCGCTATAAGCGCCAAACCTGTTTTTAGCCTAAATGCGATATATCCTCTCGACCAATCAGAATTCGGTGAGCATTCGACGCAATCTTGGCCGCGCTCTGAAGCGGGATCTTGTTTGTGTTGCTCAGTCTTCAAAATGAGTGCTAATAACACTTTTGATGGCCTGGATGAGCCAGTGAGACCTACACCTGGAAAACGCAGACTGGACAAAAGAAAATCACAAAAACAACAAAAAAAAAAAAAAAAAGAAGCTTCGCCACACAGGTGGCACATTAATACCCACTGTGGGATGTCAAACACAAGGCAGGGTGCGAACCGGTTTCTGTCAGGCCGAGAAGCTGTCACTGGACGACCTGATGATGAATTTCAAAAAGTTTTATGAAAGCCCAAACAAGGTTGACCAGGACAGGACCATACTTAATCTCCTGGACATAGCGCGAGTGAAAAGGCAGCGTCTGAAAGTCCTGGACGTAAACAAATGAAAACAAACAGAACATATCAGTCAAGTACAGTCTTTTGTGCAGCAGTCACCCGGAGAAGGTGCCCGTTTGCAAGGCGACCTTCATTAAAGTGTTCGATGAGTACAAATTTTCATTTCAGAATTGCCTAGTTTAATACCGTTTTGTAGGTTTCTCCCTTGCGACAAAGATTTTTTGCTATAAAACAAGCATGCTAACGTGACATGGAAAGTAGTGATAATAATACTAGCCTACTGATGCAAAAGAGGTTCCAGACCCCTGCCAGGGCTGTGCAAAATTCAGAATTTCAGAATTTAATCCAGTTCAATTAATGAATTTGAATGGACTTCACCTTACAGGATGTTGAACTGAATTTGAATTGGAATTACACTAAGTGGAACTGAATTCATAGCAATTCAGAGAGAAATTCATTATCACATATCAGTGAGAATGTGATACTTTTAACATAAATTTTTCTTCCTAATTGAAGTACAGACACTAACATTAAGCATACATTCACCTAATGTAGAATAATTAGCAATATCTTAATTTCAAAGTAATCAAATGAAACAATATTTTTGGTATTACCAATTTTAATAATTCAATTTTATAGAGTATGTTTTTAATGTTAATTTGTGGTTAAAAAAAGGCCTATTTACTATAATAAAGTATTGTGTGTGTAAAGTTTCATACAATAATATCTGGTATGAAATTCTATGTTGTAATCATATGTAATATACACTTCTCTTCTCTTTGTCTACATGGCATCATTAGGTTCTGTCATTCAGAACATGGCTTTTCATACCATTGCTATGCTGATTACACTCAACTCTACCTCTCATTCCATCCCGATGATCCAACGATAGCTGCTCGCATCTCAGCTTGTCTAACAGACATTTCTTGCTGGATGAAGGACCATCACCTTCAACTCAACCTTGCAAAGACAGAACTGCTTGTGGTTCCAGCAAAACCATCGTTTCATCACAATTTCACCATCAAGTTAGGCACATCAACCATAACTCCTTCAAAAACAGCCAGAAACCTTGGAGTTATGATTGATGATCAGCTAACTTTCTCAGACCACATTGCTAAAACTGTCCGGTCCTGCAGATTGCTTTATTCAACATTAGAAGATCAGGCCCTTTCTATCGGAACAGAACGCGCGGCAGGGCAGCGAGATTAATTTTAATGAGCCAAAAAAGGAATACACGTCACACCTCTGTGTATCAATTTGCACTGGCTACCAATAGCTGCTTGCAAAAAAATCAAGACATTGATGTTTGCATACAAAACCACCACCTGGCTCTGCACCCTTTACCTAAAGTCATTACTTCAGAGTTATGTGCCCTCTAGAAGCTTGTGTTCTGCAAGTGAACGTCGCTTGATTGTGCCATCCCAAAGATGCACAAAGTCACTTTACCGGACTTTTAAATTAAATGTTTCCCTCCTGGTGGAAATGACCAGCCGCAACTTCAATCCGAGCAGCTGACGTCCTTAGCCATCTTCAAGAATCGGCTTCTTAAAACACGGCTCTTCCATCTCTTTTTGACCCTCTAACTAGTTAGCACTCTACCTCACTATTCTAATTCTATTTGATGCTTAAAAAAAAGCCTAAAAATCTAACTACCTTTCTAATCTTTATTCGATTCTATCGGGATTATGTAAGTTTGCATTTATTATAAAGGAATACCATAGGAATACGATGAGTAGAGATCCAGAGTTTCTGGAAAGTTTGCTTTCGCAAAGCCGCTTCAAAACTCCCAAAACTAACACAAAAACTAGATTCTTTTTGGGCCAGAGTTTGCTTTGAAATGAACGCTCACATCCAGTTTGTTCTTTGAAGTATATCGGTGGCCTTAATCCTCTTTCCAAGATTGTTAACCCTGTATAAATGAATGTGTAAGCCAGTGAACCAGGACAAATTAAAGATTCGATCGGGAGCCGATTGAAACATGAGCCGCCGAATGTCCACAGGAAAAGGGCAGAGGAATGTTGTAAAGTCAAATCCTATGCACCAACTGTTGATAACCAAACAAACCTCTTTCAGAGAACAGAGTTAACATTAAACACATTAGAACAATATTGACAATTTCAATTCGAAAGAAGCAGGATTGTCTAATTTGGGGGCAAGTAATCGAAGAGGCATGGACAGTCTGACCATCACATGTAAAGCCATGAGAGTAAACAAGATTGTTGGATTGACTTCCCCCCACCTAGCAGAACCAGACATGAATTCTAGAGAGGGAGACTGTTACCCTCTTTGGTCTTCACAGGACATATCCTTACTCCCCAGAAAATGCGCACAGAGAATGGCCTTCCACAATGCATATATGCACCAAATGGAACTAAAAAAAGACTTCTAAATGGATAGCAGTCACATTGCTTAATCTCATATCATACATGAACCCACACATTTGATTATAATGTTTCTAATCCCTTATTGTGTATGTCTTTTTAAATAACTCTTAATAGAGCTAAGGGATCATATTCAGTTTAGTATGTGTTGTGTTCGAATCTCTATTGCTTGAAAAAGTTTCTGACATCAGTCAGTTATTTGTTCAAATGTATCATATTCTTGTTATAGGAATCATGTCCAAATTCGATAACCTGCAAGAGCGGGAAAATTCGGACCATGTGAGTTGATAAGAAATAACTTATGATGGTATGAAAACGTGATCGGTGGGACAAAACATCGCAACACCCTGAGAGAAAAGACAATATCTAATTGGTCAAAGACAACATTTAGGTGTGAGGCCAAAAGGCCAGTTTAAATATCAGGAAACCATCAAATTTTGTGCTTTTAGCTTTAGCTTGCGTTTAGCTTTTGCTATCAGTCATGCCGGCTTTTAGCCTTTGCTTTTACGCTTTTGCTTCTTTAGTCATGTTTTGGTCATCACTTTTTAGCGTTCTTCGAGCGCCGTATTCCAGGCATGCTCAGCCTGACACGCCTGCTGCTTACTTAGCCACGATGAGACGAAACACCACTAGTCCGTTCAAAACTATACTTCTTTTCTTTTCCGTTTTGAGAGTTCGTGTTCTGAGTTAAGTTTTGTGAACGCCGTGGTCTCCGAGTCTGACCTCGAGTGCCCCGTTCAACTTCAACCAGCCCACAACTCCGCATCGTCATCCCTAAACGCCCCAACCACGGGTTTACCCAAGGACGATCACTACACTCTTCTTCCCACATAGCATCGTATCTTCTCCACTTCACGACTAACTTGACCTTTTCAGCCAATCAGCAACCGCGGAAACCCCCCTTTACACATTCAGCGACCAGTAACATACCTGAGACTCTTGAAATCTGTAACTGGTTGTTATCTAATTAATTTTCACCTAATTGATGAACTCAATGCGAAGTGTTAAATTAACTTGATTGATGGTTTTTCATGTCTTAAATGCAATTTCACAGTATTGGCTGTAAACGTGGGATTCCCCATGTCTTTCCTTCTTTTAAACTCATCCTTTCTTCCCTAACGTTCTATCGACTCCGATGCACACTTGTGTGAATGTGTGAGTACCGTGTGTGCTTATGGGCTTTTTATGGTAGATTAGTTTGATATGTCTTAAATTTTATATAATAATTAGGACTTATTTATATTGAAAAGAGAAGTATCTGAGTTTTGTGCTACCTTAAGTTAATGTCTTAAACTGCTGTTGGTTACTGTGCTAAGTAATGTGTTTCACTATACTTTGGATATTAATATCCAGCGCAGATTTTTATGTTAAACGGCTTCGTTCAGTGAATCGCTGGCCGTGTTTCAGGTGATCAGCCTGTGAAACAGTGATTCTGTTCAAAATCCTTTAAAATCTTAAATGATTCCCTTTGAGCTAAATTGGACTGTTCCCTTACAAATGAATGAATGAAATGAGGCATGTTATATAGCGCTTTAATTGTATAATGCGAGTACACCCAAAGCACTTTACAATAATGTGGGGGGGGTCCTCCTCCTCAACCACCACCAGTGTGCAGCATCCACTTGGATGATGGACGGCAAGCCACAGGACGATGGCGTCCCAGTTGCGCGTCACCACCACACCGGCTACAGGTGGGAGGAGAGAGAGGTTCATGAGCCATCAGGTGGACAACAACTATTTAACGTGTAC
>NC_056575.1:19150710-19168210 GCF_018340385.1 Cyprinus carpio
ACAAGAGTCTTTGCCTTGGGTCACCCCCATGAGGGAGCTTATGAACTTTTTCCAGACAGAATTGTTTTAATTTTTATTATTGTTATTAACCAAGATCAAATTTACATGTCTATGACAAACACTATACATGATATAAACAATAAACATTATCCATGAAATAAACAATTTCACACTTAGAGGAGGCTGTAATATACAAATGCAAATTTCTATAAAAATATTTAAAGCGTTACAAAACTTTCACAGTTTTACATTGCTTGTTTTCATAGATAGAAAATCGTTTATATATCAATATAATGCTACCATTTCCTTCTAAACTAAAAAAAAAAAAAAAAAAAGTTTTTTTTTTTTGCATGGAGAACTTACATTTTGTGAATATTAAATTTTGCAATGTAAAAAATAAGATTTTATCATGTAGCATGTGACTGTGTTTTTTTCTTTAACTCAGAACAACTAACAATAAAAGAGACAACTAAAATCAATATCAGATTTAGAATTTTTACCAAATAATATTTGGCTGGGTAAATCCTGTGTATGATTTTGATTGATACTTCACTGTACCTTGCTCTTGTAAGTAAATATTGGATTAGGTATTAAACAAACCTTTTTCCAAACAACATTGTCCTGTTAGTTTATTCAATATGTGAATAAAACATGAGGCAAAAGAACACAATATCTCATTGAAATAAAGGCTCTTGCCCTGGAACTGTTGTGTGATTTAAGAGAAAACAGATGCTATATACAATCTCTATTATATTAGGCAGAGATCACTGTTGGATGTTAGTATTGTCTGATGTCTGAATAACACACAGAAAGCTTTCAGGAGAAATAGCACAAAAAACTTGTGTAACAGGATTTTTATAATGTGCCAAAAAAAAAAACAAAAAGAAACAAAAACAAACATGGGTAACCAGACAGAAAATGTTCATTTTATTTATTCACGGATTACGTTTTTACATCTACAAATATAATTCATATCACTTAGAGAAGCTCATTTCACAGCACATTATTTTGCACTTTTTGTCTGCTGCTATTATATATTCTAACACTCAGAGTGACAGAATGATGTAAATACACCATAGCAGTGAGAATGATATTTCTTATATTTTCATTCATTTTTTAATAATCATCTCAAAATTATGGTCCTGGGGGTGGGTTTACCATTTTGATGGCTCCCTAAGAGGAGTACATTTCAAGGAAGGGGTGGTCCCACAGGGGGCCCCCTCAAACACTAGCATTGTGTTGTGTACCCCTGCTGTTGGTCATCAGAGCAGTCATGTAACTTAGTAATTATTTTTGACACAACAGAGAGAGCTGCAAGCACCCCTCAAAATGTCAGATAACTCCCTTTAATGCACACTAAACCCAACACGATTCTGCTCCAAAGCGGTATTCAAGATTTAGCATATCCCATCATGCATCATGTTCAGGAACGTGTGCCCCGAAATCGTGAAATGGAGAAAGAAAACATTCCACTGTAAGTTAAAAACAATTAGACATTGCACATAATTTGGTAGTAAAACAGTTCTTTTTTTTTTTTTTTTTTTTTTTACAATTTATTGAAACAAAGATGAGTATGTGTATTATGTACATCATTTACAACTGTTTTTTATTGTTTAATAAGAAGCACCACAATTATTAAATTGTGTTGTCTGTTATAGGAAGAGACTCTGAACAGCCATTTAGAAGTTTAGTTTTTAAAAATGCAAAATATTGAAAATCAAAATAAAGTTGGTTGAACAAGTTAAAAAGCAGAGTCTTCTATGTTATTTCCTTTATCCTCTTTGAAAACATCATATCTGTGAAATTTACACAGACATGAAAAACGTTTTCACAGCAGGAAGCATTGTAATTAACTGTTTACTGCTTAGCAGCGTCTCCAGTTTGAAGAGAATAATTGTAAACGGGTGTTATTTTGCACGCTCCAGCAGGCGACTCGTGAGTCAACATGTGTCAATATAAGAACCAGGAACGATTTACTATGTCAAAATACTCGTGATTTTTATGTTATTAATAACTGAAATTTTACAGGTATCTTTTGAGAAACAAAAGTGTATAATATTTTGATTTTACTTCACCATTGATGTTCTAATCAAGAGCAAATAACAGTAGTTAATTATTAGCAGATGAACTGGACCTGATTGTGTACAAGGCGATTCAACAAGATCTGTAAGTAAACATTGTGTTTTGTTCTAGATTTATTTGCCATCACATCAAAGACAGTTGTCAAGCAGATGGCAGCAAAGATCTTATTATAAAGAGACCAGCCGAATATGGTCTTTGTGTCACCACACGAATCACAGCTACATTTCAGCTACAAATCTAATTTATTTAACACAGCTACATTTCAGCTACAAATCTAATTTATTTAACGTACAGCGTCATTTCCACAGCCCATTCATTTGATTTTTTGTCTGCTGCTATATATATTCTAACACTCAGACTGATGAAAAATATAAAAATAAATTTAGCGTTCGAATATCAAGAGGATACGTACCTACAATTCAACCGAAACGAAACCTGCAGCTCCATACTGTCCGGTCAGCAGTGAGAAGCGGAATGTTGTGTGCAGCTTTGAATGGACTTACTGCAGGTAAGGACAAGTTCCGACCAACGAATATTAAAAGAAATCATAACATTCGCAGGAAAATTACCAATGTTTTCATGTATAACTGCAGCATAGCATTTGGGTCGATTAAATGTGTTGTCTGCCGTCACCAACGGTCACACAACAGGCAACTGTACTGTGTTTTCTATTGATGAGGAAGGAAAACATGACTGCACTGGGTTCTAATGTTTCGAAAAGCCATGGATTAAGTCATACCTGTTGTAAACTGTTCATTCTGAAAGTGTGTGATGCATAGGATGATAGGTCGAAGATGTTTTTTTAAACGTGGTTACGGTGTTTTGCGGAGATTACACATAAACTAAACACTTCTACAGCATTCACAAATGATGCATATAAAGGTTAATTGACCATCAGAACAAACACTATAGCATGTTGAATTTTATGGTTAAAAAACACATTTTATCACACATATATGAATGTTCATAATGAATAAACGAATTTAATTATTATTTTATAAGTAGATATTGACTTATTATATTTATTCAGCATTTAACAACCTTACAAATCTCTAGTGCTTGCTGCAGCGATGCTGAGGGCTGTTAAATCACTCACGGTCATTGGTCACATGTTTTTAGGATGTCTTCAACTATCACTGAGGTTGTGCTTTATAAGGTAAGATCTTAATTTGATTTCAGGGTTTGTGTAAGTCTTATTGAAATACAAAAAAAGGTGTCTGAAAAGTTGTATTTTATTGATATTAACAAGGCTTAAAGGCTTAAAAGTTTTAATACAAAAAAGAAGGGTGGGGGGGGGGGGGGGGTTGTATATGAAAAAACCTGAGTTTTAACATATCAAAAACCAATATCACTCAAACTTTTGTTCAGATTTTGTTGAACCGAGGCAGTGGAGGATCACAGAGACGAATGCCCACTTCTTTGTTTGACTCCTCCTCCACATCATCATAATCTGTTATTAAATACAAAACATTAGATCAGGTCAAATGCTGTTACTGGATGAATATTTCAAAAGTCTTAACTGGAAAATATTAACTAAATTAAAATAAAGATGTTAATATAATGAGAACAAAAGTGTTATAATAACTACCCAGCGGGTTTCTCACATCTTCACTGACCACTCATCACCTATCATCCTAACTCCTCCTGAACCTCTCTCTGATCAAGAATTACAGAAAAAAACATGTCATATCAGTTCATAAAACACTTCATCTCATTTGAAGGATCCCTTTTCCAATTTTCCCTTAAGTGACTGGATGACACAGAAACACATGTCTGAGGCCCTAGTCCACACTACATGGTGTTTTTTTTTGTTTTTCCTCCTTCATTTACATATATATAAAAAAATATTGTCCACATGAAAATACAAAACCACGTTATATATATGAGATGGATCTATATTCCCATGAAAAACAAAAAGATGCAATGAAGAGAGCTGAAGAGATTAGCCAAAGTTGCCAAACCAACAGGTGGTGATATAACCCTGACATAAATCCCTTGCTGGCCGATTAGAAGCCTGACAAAAATGTGCACTGCGACATCACAAGCTAAAATCTCTGTTGCTACACAACACTGCAATCAGAGTTTCTGAAAATCTTCACCCTGGCAGGAGTTTTTAAAAGGTTCGATTTCAATGACTTGATACTGTGTTTGCGTGTGTACGAACGGCCAAACCACACAGAAACAGCAGCAGTTTTGATAATACTCGTGTTCGTGTGGACAGGGCCTGATACTTGTTACATGTTTCCTGTGTGTTTTCTGCCCTTGTCTGCTGTGTGCCTTGTTTGTCTTCATTGTTACCACTCATCTGACCACACCCATCTGCTTGTTAGTTCCCATAGTAACCCATTGGTCCCTTTTCCCCTAAAATTTATCCACCCCATTTTTAAACCATATCTAAAATTCATCCGGTCTCATCCGCTTCCAGCTATTTTTAGCTGCTTCCGGTCTCATCCGCTTCCAGCTATTTTTAGCTGTACAAAACAGCTCGTTTTGCTGCTTGATATTCCAAACTGGAGTGTCTTACCTTATTATTTTAATGTATTATCTTAATAATGAACACACTGGTTTGTAGTGCATAAAATTTTACCGTTTACTGCACATTGTTATTTTTCTTGTTATTTCCCTACAGCGGCTAATGAACCAGAAGTCTCGCACATTCACAGAAAACGACTTACTTCTGTGTTTAAAAATAAGGTGGATTAATGGCCCTTGTGGTTCCCTTGTGCTTTGTCAGCTGTTGAATGTATTGGTGCTTGTTTTGCCTGTGTTTTCTCTTCCGTTGTGTTACTTCTATTAAACTTCTGCAGTTAGATCCTGATCTCAGCCAGCTTTCTCCAGCACAATCACAATCTCATGTAAATATGTGAAGGGTGATTAAAAAAAATGTAGTTCTGTGCATCTCACCTGTTACCCCTTGGAGGCTCAGTCCATTAATGATGACATCATCATAATTCTCTGGTGTGTTCACTACACGTGCAAATATGAGTCAATTAAAGTGTAAACCAAAAACCCATTAAGGCAGTAATTTAAAATATTATCTGAAATGATCTTGATTGTAGAGTGATATTATTTTTAAAAAATTTATAAAGTAAAACACCTTTTTTGATATCAGAGTTGGGTCCGCTCGTCATGACATCATCATAGCTCTCAGGTGTGTCTTCTACAGATTCACACATTCATCACAGACACACACATTCATTCAGAACAAATTTGAAATATCTATCTTATATATACTGTAATATTTTGATTTAAAAGTATATTAAATGCTGTTGTAGAATACCAGAGTGACACCTGTCTCACGATCTGGTTTCAGTCCATCAGTGATGACATCATCATAGTATCCCGGTGTGATTTCCTTCACCATCTCTTCTGCATCAACACACAATATGTTTGGATACAAATTCAAAATATGTTGTTGCTGCAGACCATAAGATTTATTATACGTCATCTGGTAATGAATCATGTGATCAATTTAAAAGGTCACTGACCTTTTAGGCCACTGCCATTAGTGACATCATCATAATATGCAGTATGAACTCTTTTGCTAAAAAGGAGAGCAGACTGTTTAATATACAAATAAATAAACAGCAGTATTTGAATAGTATTGAGTCATTAATCAAATATATTATGGAAAATATTAGTTCTAGTTACAATTATTCATTATAAAGTTTTTTTTTTTTTTTTTTTTTTTTTTAGTAAAATGTGGAATGATTATGTGCTTCAGCTCTCTAACCTGAGAGAAGCTCATCAGCATCTTCATACCCAGAATGCAGTTCTTCAGAGATGAGACTCCCTGTTAAAGGAGAGCAGAACAGTCAGAAACATGTTCATCATTACAAACAGACTGAATCCTCATTTCCTTTCAATTATAAAACACTGTGTTAGTGACAACACAACAAATTACTTTTCACATTTAACACAATTACCTTATTATTTAAATCCATTTAAAGAAATAAATCCCATGATGTTTAGGCCTATTAGCAAACAAATGAACCCATTTCTTACTGCCTTCCAGAAATATATACAGGAAGAGACAAACACACACACGCACACACCAGCATCTACTGTACATGTTACAAACATATGAGCCCCTGCTTATGACCCTCTAAAAATACACACAGGAAAAGACGCTGACTGGCACACACACACACACACACACACACTCTCTCTCTCACACACACACGTGCACACACACATGCACCTGCAGCTCTGTGGTTTTCTGTCAGGAATTCTGTGGTTTGAATCAGGAGGTTTAACAGGACTAATAATAGATGAACATCAACTGTCTGACAGACTCTAATTAATGGTATTAAATGAGATTGATGCTCATCTCTCACCCCTCTGAGTGAAGTGATTGTGTCTGTGCTGAATCTCCTCATAAACGGCCTCAGACATCGTCCTGTGTCTCCTCTTAGAGAGAGCTGTGAGTGTAAGACAGACAAACCTGCTGTCAGTTCACAACACATGACTGATCAGGACACTGAATAAGACACAATATGACAGTCTCTGGATCTCCTCCTACCTCTCCTCATCAATCTGTTCTGCTGAATCAGTATAAGCAGTGGCACTAAGAGCAGTAAGAGCACAAACTCCCAGAACAATCACCAGCACTGGGGGAGACGCTGGTGGAGGAGTTTGTGGAGGAGAGACTGATGTTGAGCGCACTGGAGGAGAAACTGGAGGAGAAGCTGATGATGTTGTGGCAGGAGAAGTGGACACTGACACATCTGACAAATCTGTCGAAACACAATACTAATCATGCAAATGACTGATTAAACACTCAACTATTATTAGTACTAAAATTTTCAAAAGAAATCTTATGACCTGCACAGGTGAGTCTAACAAGCTTCTTGCGGGAGCAGTCAGTGTGGTTATTCAGGGAGAGAGGACAGTCCCACAGGTGAATCTCATTCCCTCTGCATTCGACTTTGTTCATCCACACAACACCTTCACCAGCACCAAAGACTGAATTCCCATCAGCCCTCAGTGCTGCTCCACAACCCAGCTGCCTGCAGACCACCTGAGCATCGCTGATGTCCCACTGATCATCACAGACTGAGCCCCACACAGCGTTATGATACACCTCCAGCCTCCCAGAGCACCGGCCCTTCTCTCCACTCAGTCTGAGAGGCATATGACCTAAGACACACACATCAACCAGAACAGACCAGCTTCAGCACATTTACAACAAACACACACTGAACCAAGAATGGCTTTAAAACATATGATTAGACTGTTTCTTGTTTGAATGTACATATTTCTACTTATATATTTTGAAAAGTAAGGCCTTCATTAACTAAAATAAAAATATATATATATATTATAATAATAATAATAAATCATTACATTTATAAAGCTCTTTTCTGCTTTTCTAAGCACTCAAAGTGCTCTACATTGTGAGGGGTATCTCTTCGTCCACCAGTGTGCAGCATCCACCTGAATGATGCGACGGCAGCCACAGTGCGCCAGAACGCCCACCACACACCAGCTTATTGGTGGAGAGGAGACAGAATGAAGCCAATCAGTAGATATGGGGATTGTTAGGAGGTCACGATGGTCAGAGGCCAATGGGATGCCGAGGTCACACCTCTACTCTTTTCGAAAGACATCCTGGGATTTTTTTTTAATGATCACAGAGAGTCAGGACCTCGGTTTAACGTCTCATCCGAACGATGGTGTTTTTTGACAGTATAGTGTCCCCGTCAAATATACTGGGGTGTTAGGACCAAATCTATGACTGGATCGCTCATCGCGTTCTGGTCTGCCAACAGGCTGCGCATAAACACCACGAACTTTCTAGTCACACACAACTCACACACACACAAACACACAAAAAAACACACACACACCACGTAAAATAACCCATTTGAAGCAAATCAGTCAAACGGGATCAGTTTTTGTTATGTATCTGTAAATTTATTTTTACTTCAGATGTTATCTGCAATGTTTATGGTCTTTTTGGACAGGATAAGCATAATTATAAAACCGTTTAGGTGGGTGTGTCTGCTGCACACTGCCGACACAGATACTGATCCAACACAAAAACATAGCCTATTTCTTCATGTACTGTAATTATTCAGGAATTATTAAAACATGAACCTATTAGTATCAGAAATTGATTTGAATAAACAATGAATAATAAATTAGCCCCTGTTACTATATTGCTCTATAATGAAATGAAAAGCTTAACTTGATATGTTTACTAGCATTACGTATACTGTACTTAGTCAGTTATTTCTTTGAATAAATTATGATGTGTATATTTTTAATGTCCTGATTGAGCAACATCTATTTCAGATTCTCCAAGATTGCGCAAATATGTTTACTAGCATTACCATTTCCATGTAAAAATGTTGTATGCTAAATGGAAACAAGATTAATTTCCTTTAAATCATTACCTTAGGCAAAATGAATGCTGTTAACGAAATTATTGTTGAAACATTTGCCTACTGTATGAATAAAAACACTATAACAAAATTATATAAAGTTATAAACAATGAATAGGCTACGTTAACTGTACAAGGCGAATAAAGGTAGGCGATATGTGTATACAAAGCATAAATCTTTCTTCAGATTTCAGAATGAGCACTTTTTCGTTTGTTTTATATATGCTGAGGTCGTGTTCCCGTCTGATGAGATGATTCTATGTTCATGATGTTCGCTACTGTAATGAACATTGCTTTTTAATAAGAAGAGGAATAAGTAAATTCCTGACATTAAAAATAAAAGCTGTTTACATGCCGAGGATGTTATGCAACACATAGTAGCAATGTCCATAGATACTTCAGATTTAAAAACGATCTGATTATCAGATGATGTTTTCTCATTAAATTCGCACAATTTCATATTAATTCAATGGAATGTAATTTTTTTGGGCCTATGAGAATACTGGGGAATACCAATATGGCGGCTTCAAAATTTCATGAGCAATCCAGTTCTCTATTATAGTTGAGTGGTTATATATATATATATATATATATGGTTTTCCATAGTAAAAAACTTACCTTAAGAACACTGTTTACTGGTGAGGAAATGGTGAGATAAAACACCCCAAACGACTCCTAGGAGAGATCCTGATTCTTAACAGTCCTCTGAGATTAAAAATGAAGATCATAATAAACTGAACATTAGGACACAAGTGACATAACATCATTCGGTGAGCATATCAGTGTCAGAAAACTATCATTTAAGCCTCACAAATCATTTTATGCTGAGATTCCATCAGCTAAAATTTTCTTTTCTTAAATAGACACAATAGTTTACTCACAAAAAAATTATGTTTAAAGAAAAAAAAAAAACTGAGAATTTCAAACCATTTTACATCATTTAAATATCATCTCACTTGAGCAGGTGATTTTGGCCACTTCATCCTTACTATCACAGTCATTCTGTCCCCAGAGTGAAGATGGACACTGCCACAGATATGAATCATGTGGTCGACACTTCACTTTATCCAGCCAGTTAGGAGCTGATTCCACTCTTGCTGTAGAAGCAGACATAACACCAGATCCCACACAGCATCTTATTGTAAAGAAAATTCCACCTGTGTCTCCATCCATCTGGTTCCAGCACACATTACCCCAGGATCCATTGTAGAAAACCTCCACATTCCCTTCACAGCCCTCAGTTAACCTGATCTCTTTAAACTCTAGATGGAAATGAAATATAATTTAAAAATACCAACAGTGAAAAACCTGGGCATTATGGATATGTGAATGTGTTAAAAGGTTTTTTCTAAAACCTTTATAATATTTTGAAGTATAATTTAAAAAATGTGTTTACCTGAGCACACGACTCCTACATCCTCCTTGTGTTGACAGTCATGTTTTCCCCAGCCTGGAGAAGAGCAGCTCCACAGGGACGTCTCATTCCCCTCACACTCCACCTCATCCAGCCATATGGTCCAGAACCAGGACCAAACCAGGCTGGTACCTGCTGGTTACTGAGGGCCACTCCACACTGCAGCTGTCTGCACACCACATGAGCATCTTTAACATCCCAGGAGTCATCACACACTGTCCCCCATGAGCCGCTGTGAAAAACCTCCAGCCTCCCTGCACAGTTTCCCCAGAACCCACCAGCCGATGGACCCCCGACCTGATATTCAGAGACAGAAAAACACATTATTGATCACGAACAACTGAAGAATCTGCCCAGATGTTGTTCTTCTCACCGATGCAGGTGATTGACAGCTGTTGTGTGGAGCTGCAGTTGAGAGTTTGTGGAGAGCTGCAGTTCCCCAAATGAGCTTCACTCCCAGAGCACTGGAAGCCCGTCACACACTCATGACTGTGTTCAGGACTGGATGAAGAGGAGCCGTAGAAGTTCAGTACAGAGCCACAGCCAAGCTGTCTGCAGACCACAGAGGATTCAGTGAGACTCCAGGAGTCCAGCAGAACTCTCCTCCAGACCTGATGGACGAAAACTTCCACCTCCCCCTCACACTGACTCTCTCCAGACAACCGCACCAGACCCATCATGAAGAGCCAGAGAGGAATCTGAGTGAAAGATCTGACAATTTACTAAAATACTGCAAATGTGTTAAAGACCACAGAGGAACATTTATGTAATAAATATGCTTTATATCACATTACATTTTATATAAGTAAATTTGAATGATACAAGCATTAATCTTCAGTCTGAATTGTATAGGGAATACATATAGTATTTTGTTTAAGATTAAGTCTTTCATTAGCATAATCTCAGTAAATGTTCAAGTAATATGGACTCACTAGAGCAGATGACTCCAACATCTCGACTATGAGAACATTCAGCTCGACTCCATGAAGAGATGGAACATTCTGAGAGTTTTGTTTCATTCCCGTCACAATCAAACACATCAGTCCAGATTTCAACACTTCCCTCTCCAAACCAGTCTGATCCCACAACAGACACAGCAATCCCACAATTCAGCTGTCTACAGAGGACACTGGCAGCTCTCATATCCCAGCATGCATCGCACACTGTGCCCCATTTACTTAAGTACTGACGTTCAACTCGACCAGAACAGATGTCAGGGCCATTTACCAGCCTGAGATCAGTGTAACCTGGAGAAAGAACATATTTCTTACTGAAACCAAATACAATAAAAAATAATAAAAATAAACAAACCAAGAAAACAGGGATATTCTGAGTAATTCTCTAGTTCTAATCTCTGTTTAATATGGTCAAAGATCTCAAAGTGTGGTATTGACCAAACAAATTAATTGAAGCATTTAACAGCTGGAATTGTATTATTTACAAAGAGGTTAAATTTTTACCAGAGCATATCAGTCCTATGTCATTATCATGGGTACAGTTTATTTTAGGTGAAGTTGACAATGAACAGTGTCGAATGTGTGATTCATCTCCTCTGCACTGAATCTCTTGTGTCCACATCTGAGCGTCTCCTTTACCAAAAGCAGCTGCTCCCAGCACCTGTACAGGAGCCCCACAGTCCAGCTCTCTGGTCAACACAACACTCTGCCCCATCCATGGTCAAAGAGGCAGCGGTCAGACCCGTGTACAATGTGTTCCCCTTACTGTAAGAATCTTTCTGCTAATTCCCAGACACAACAGAGAAGATCCATTAACGAGTCTGGGGTATGTACGACCTGTGTACTTTAATTACATAAGTAAAGGAATATCAAGTGTTTAGACATAAAATGTGTGATGTGCAATGAATATTTCATGAATTGCTTGAAAACAAATTACACACAATTACTTTAAACTCCATTATCAGATTTTCTAATGAAAACATTTAAAGCAAACAGAGGGATATAGACTGCAGCTCACCTGAGCATCTGACTCCAGCATCTTCAGGATGACTACAGTTACTGTTAACCCCACCCCATCCATTTGATCTACAGTCCTTCAGTGTGGACTCTGATCCTCTACAGGCCACATTATCCATCCAGATTTGTCCTGATCCTCGTCCAAAACGAGCACCACCCAGAGCCTCAACACATCCCACCTCTCTACACACCACTGAAGCATCAGTCTTATCCCAGTCATCACCACACACTGTTCCCCACTGACCATCATGATGAACCTCCACTCTACCACTGCAGGGACTGTTACCACCAACCAACCTAACAGTCTCAAAATCTGTACAAAAAGTAGAGAAAGAGATTTAACCACCTACAAGAAGAATATTGACAAATGTTGAGAAAAATAAGATGTAAATATTTTAAGTAAATACAAATATCTATGTACTTCAAGATGGACAAGAGAATATTACAAATAATCCTGTCAATAAATTGTTAGCCTGTAAAAGCTCAAATTTAACTGACAATTAATGAACTATTGTCTTAAGATAAAATTTGTAGATTCTACACAGACATCTATTCAGTTTCTAGTGATATAAGGCCAACATAGATAAACTTCTCATTTAAACAAGTATAATTTCACCTCTTACTGTCTATTTTGTACTTACCAGATGTGGTTAGAGTGATTATAGTGGAGAGTAAAACGAGTGTCAGACATCCCTCCATCATTTTCTGCTCGTCACACCGTCTGTTTGACTGTCAGCACAAGTTTCTCCTCTGCTCCCTCAAACACACTGAAGAAACTGGCTCCTGTCAGCCTCCTAAAGAGAGAGAGAGAGACTCACAGCTGCCAATGACACTCACTGTTACCTTATTAGACACAACAGAGGAAATCATCAAACACAATCAGTGACAAATCAAAAAGCAGCATTTTTATTTTCTCCATATATATCAGTAAAGTGTGAGCGCTGATGAGCGGGACTCCTCCTCCAGCGTGAAGAGACACTTCACTGAGGACAGACTCATGTCAGTCGTAAGTCAGTGTGGAGATAAAGTCACACTAAACTTAAAGCAGATTGATACAGAAACACTGCAGCTTATATTCAGCATCAAAACCTGAACCTGAACACAGCAGACACAAGCACTGATGACTGACTGCTCACTTACTGAAACTTTATTTTAAAATAATTTTTGCTATAAATTTATAAATTTGAATAAACCGAACATTTTAAAGTTATTTTTAGAAACAAATGTGCATAATATTAGGTGGATTTTACTTCATCATTATAATGTTCTAATCAAGAGCACAATAAACAGTGTGTTAATATATTATCAGATGAACTGGACTGATTGTGTACAACAGCAGAAGGCTATTCAAACAAGATCTGTAATTTGTTTTTTCTGTTCTAAAGATGTTAATTTGGCGTCATATAAAACTTAAGACATTTGTGTAAGTGTGTTTAACACTGTAATGTGTAATTCATCCAGCAGATGGCAGCAAAACACTTCTTATTGTAAAGAGCAGACAGTCTTGAGAACTGAGCATTTGTGAATATGAAATTTTGCATGCAAAAAATAAATTTATCATGTAAATGTGACTGTGTTTTTCTTTGCTGTTCTCCAATATACCAAATAATACATATTTCCATAACAATGATTATCAGTATTTTGCACAATAAAATCACATACATTTTGCCAAAATAGTTTTACAAAAGTGCAATGCCAAAACAAATACCATAGGATCAGGGCAACTGACACAAAAGGAGCAACTAAAATCAATATCAGATTTAAATTTTACTAAATAATATTTGGCTGGGTAAACCCTGTGTATGATTTTGAATGATACTTCCTTAAACTTGTTTGTAATTAAATATTGATTAGGTATTAAACAAACCTTTTTCCAAACAATATTGTCTGTTAGTTTATTCCAATATGAAAAAACATAAGGCAAAGGACACAATATCTCGTTGAAATAAAGCTCTTATGGAACTGTTGTGTGATTTAAGAGAAAAACAGATGTTATATAAGAATTTATTATATTAGGCAGAGATCACTGTTGGATGTTAATTCTTGTCTGATGTCTAAATAACATACAAACTTCAGGAGAAATAGCACCAAAAACGTTGGCATAGTCCCCGGTGTAACAGGATTTTTATAATCCGCCAAAAAAAAAAAAAAAAAAAAAAAAAAAAAACAACACATAAGTAACCAAACAGAAAATGTTAATTTATTTATTCACAGTTACGTTACATCTACAAATATAATTCATTTCAATTAGAGCTCATTTCACAGCACATTATTTTACTTTTTGTCTGCTGCTATTATATATTCTAACACTCAGAGTGACAGAATGATGTAAATACACTATAGCAGTGAGAGTGATATTTCCCATATTTTCACTCGTTTTTAAATAATCATCTCAAAATTATGGTCCAGGGGGTGGGTTTACCATTTTGGTGGCCCTAAGAAATTACATTTCAGGGAAGGGGGATCCCACAGGGGGCCGCAAACACTAGCGTACCGCTGCTGTTGGTCATCAGAGCAGTCATGTAACTTAGTAATTATTTTGACCAACAGAGAGAGCTGCGAGCACCCCTCAAAATGTCAAATAACTCCCTTTAATGTACATTAAACCCAACACAATTCTGCTCCAAAGCGGTATTCAAGACTTAGCATATCCCATCATGCATCATGTTCAGGAACGTTGTGCCCCGAAATCATGAAATGGAGGAAAACATTCCACTGTAAGTTAAAATAATTACATATTGCATATAATTTGGTAGTAAAACTGTTTTTTTTTTTTTTTTTTACAATTTATTGAAACAAAGATGAGTATGTGTATTATGTACATCATTTACAACTGTTTTTATTGCTTAGAAGCACCACAATTATTAAATTGTGTTGTCTGTTATAGGGACGACTGAACAGACATTTAGAAGTTTATTTTAAAATGCAAAATATTGAAAATCAAAATAAAGTTGGTTGAGCAAGTTAAAGCAAGAGTCTTCTATGTTATTTCCTTTATCCTCTTTGAAAACAAAATATCTGTGAAATTTACAGACATGAAAACGTTTTTCACAGCAGGAAGCATTGTAATTAATTTACTGTAGCAGCGTCTCAGTTTGAAGAGAATAATTGTAAACGGGTGTTATTTGCGCACGCTCCAGCAGGCGACTCACGTGAGTCAACATGTGTCAACAGAACCAGGAACGATTGACTATGTCAAAATACTCGTTTATTTAATTTTATTAATAACTGAACATTTTAAAGGTATCTTTTAGAAACAAAAGTGTATAATATTATTGATTTTACTTCACCATTATGATGTTCTAATCAAGAGCACAATAAACAGTATGTTAATATATTATCAGATGAACTGGACTGATTGTGTACAAGGCTATTCAGACAAGATCTGTAAGTAAACATTGTTTTTTGTTCTAAAGATATTAATTTGCCATCACATCAAAGACATTTGTCCAGCAGATGGCAGCAAAGCTCTTATTATAAAGAGGACCAGACGAATCTTGTCCTTGTGTCACCACATGAGGAAGCTTCTCACTTTTTTCAGATAAAAAAAAATAATTCACAGCTACATTTCAGCTACAAATCTAATTTATTTCACGTACAGCTCATTTCACAGAACATTCATTTGATTTTTTGTCTGCTGCTATTATATATTCTAACACTCAGAATGATGTAAAAATAAAAAATAAAATTTAGCGTTCGATGAAGAGGATACTTACCTACAATCAACCGAAACGAACCTGCAGCTCCATACTGTCCTGTCAGCAGTGAGCTGTAATGTTGTGTGCAGCTTTGAATGACTCGCTACTGAAGGTAAGGACAATTTCCGACCAAACGAATATTAAGTATCAAAAAGTAGCAGGACATTACCATGTTTTCATGTATGACTGCGGCATTTGTGTAGATGAAATTGCTGTGACGTCACACAACAGGCAACTGTACTGGTTTTCATATTGATGGAGAAAACATGATCTGTACTGGGTTCTAATGTTCTGTTAAGCATGATTAAATCATAATATGTTGTAAACGTTATTATAAAGTGATTCATATGGATTATAGTGAAGGTGTATTTTAAACGTCTTACAGGTTGCTGAATTACACATAACTCAACACTTATACAGCCTGATAAATGATGCATATAAAAGTAAATTGCCCATCAGATAAAACAAACAATATGCATATTTATCTACTGGTTAAAAACACACTTTATCACATATTAATAATGTTAATAATAATAACTTATTTTAATTATTATTTTATAAGTTAGACTATTTATTTATTCAGCATTTATCAACTTACAAATCTCTAGTGCTTGCTGCAGCGATGCTGAGGGCTGTTAAATCACTCACGGTCATTTGGTCATATGTTTAGGATGTCTTCAACTATCACTGAGATTGTGCTTTATATGATAAGAGCTTAAATTTGATTTCAGGTTTGTGTAATGTCTTATTGAAATACACAAAAAAAGTTGGAAAATTTGTATTTTTATTCATATTAACAAGGTCAAAAAATACAAAATTCTCCAAGGCTTAAAAGTTTTAATACAAAAAAGAAGGGGGGGGGGGGGGGGTGTATATATAAAAACCTGAGTTTTAAACATATCAATAACAATATCACTCAAACTTTGTTCAGATTTGTTGAACCGAGGCAGTGGATGATCACAGAGACGAATGCCCCACTTCTTTGTTTGACTCCTCCTCCACATCATCATAATCTGTTATTAAATACAAAATATTAAATCAGGTCAAATGTTGTTATTGGATGAATATTTTAAAAGTCTTAACTGGAAAATATTAACTAAGTAAAATAAAGATATCAATATAAAGAGAACAAAAGGGTTATAATAACTTACCCAGCGGGTTTCTCACATCTTCACTGACACTCATCACATCATCATACTCCTCCTGAACTCTCTCTGATCAAGAATTACAGAAAAAAACATGTCATATCAGTTCATAAAACACTTCATCTCATTTGAAGGATCCCTTTTCACTCAACACACACAATAAAAACACAATAAACAGGACTATTCCACACATACACATATATATATATAGTCAGGATGCTTTTAAAAATTTGTATGAAATGTTTTTTATATATATATATATATATATATATATATATATATATATATATCTTCCACATGAAAATACAAAAACACGCTATGAAGTGCTATCAAGGGCATGCCAAAGTTGCCAAACCAACAGGTGGCGATATAACCCTGACAATAAAGTATGGAGACAGATTAGTCTCAAATATAATTCACGCAAAAAACACGATTCACACATGCGTAAACAATTTCACATGTATGAAACCTAATTCACGTACACACAAAAAAAATTCACGTGCGTGAAAAAAAATATATATTCACAAAAAGCAATTCACATGCGCAAAATAAAATATATATTCATAAAATACATTTCACAAAAGCAAACACAATTAGTAGATATACAACTGTGCACAAAAACCTTTGAATGTTTAAAATGTACGAGTGTCTGAATGGTACAAATCGTCATTTACTACGAATCCACTCGATTTGTGTGTGTGTGTGGTTTTGAGAGACTTTCCTGGCAGACATCTCTCTTCCCACGTGGGTCTGTCGTACTCTTTAGCCAATCAGATGCGAGCTTACCATTCAACCAATCATA
>NC_056575.1:19173210-19288872 GCF_018340385.1 Cyprinus carpio
GGAATTATTAAACATGATAATAATTAGTATCAGAAATTGATTTGAATATACAATGAATAATAAAATAGCCTCTGTTACTATATTGCTCTATACTGAAATGAAAAGCTTAACTTGCCATATTGAGATAAAGCTGAATGTCCGTATACTGTACTTAGTCAGTTATTTCTCTGAATAAATTATGATGTGTATATTTTTAATGTCCTGATTGAGCGACATCTATTTCAGATTCTCCAATATTGCGCAAATATGTTTACTAGCATTACCATTTCCATGTAAAATGTTGTATGCTAAATTAATAATTAATTTAACAACCGTTTAAATCATTACCTGCTTCAAAATGAATGCTGTTAACGAAATTATTGCTGAAACATTTGCAGTTAGCACCTACTGTACGAATAAAAACACTATAACAGAATTATATAAACAATGAATAACTGTACAAAGTGAATAGAGGTAGGCTATATGTGTATACAAAGCATAAATCTTTCTTCAGATTTCAGAATGAGCACTTTGTCGTTTGTTATAGATGTAGGGAAAATGTAAAATGTTTCTCCCAGCCTTAGGGGGGAGCTGTGTTCTTTGAGTATTTTCACTGAGTGAGCCCTTCTTCACATGGGAGGAGCTGTTGTTAAATTCAGTTCTATTTTCCTTGTGAAAAGGTAAGGATGGTTTTCACTGTTCTCTGTTACAATTATTCATTTCTTATTATATTGGCCATCCATGTTATTTGAAGAAATATACTGCTGTTAAAAATGTTAACTAACATATATGTGCAGTTATTTGCGAAGGATGGTTTTGTATTTCTGATATTATTTAATGGGTTGTACCTTCCATGTGGTGGGGAATATTTTTCTGTATATTGCCTTGTGTTTAACGTTTATCTGAGTATTTTGGGTTTTATTTTTTTGTATTTGGGATGCATGTGCCATTAAACATTAATTGTCATATGTGGAAAGTTATTTTTCCAGTCTTTGAGAACCCCCCCTGATTTAAGGTTGAATATAACGGCAGCTAAAACTATATTGTTTCATTTTATGATTTTGTATGCATTTTTATTTTTTTATATTAGTAACTAACAGTTCTATTTTCCTTGTGAAAAGTGGATGATGCAGATAAAGAGCCCAATAAATAAGCTTCACTGCTGTGACGACAACGATCTTTGTGTCCTCCTCATTCAACCATCACCCAAACACAACGCAGAGACATTTGGGGGAGCACACAGACGAAGAGGGTTACATATATATTTTTTCACAGTATCCTGTTCCCAGACCTAACCATCATCTGAAGGACTGTGAAAATGTGAACCCTTTGAACCAACGGTGACAGTTTCCACATGATAAATAGAAGGACATGGCAGAGAATAATGGGATATTGATATTTCACTAAAGTTAGCCTGCTGTACTCACTGTTTCACACATACATACAATTGTCGTCAAAAGTTTACATCACATTGCAGAATGTGCAGAATGTTATTAAACAAAATATTATGTTTTTTTGAATTTTATTTATTATTATTCAGGACTGGCCTGATGAAGCTATTTCATTTAACAGATGTTTACGTTTAGTCTGCAAGTCAGAATTATAACTGATCAAAAAAAAGGAATAATGGTTTGTTTTGTGATAGTGTTTCATGAGTCCTTGTTTGTCCTGAGCAACTCAACTGCCTGCTTTTCTTCAGAAAAATACTCCAGCTCCTGCACATCCTCAGGTTTTCCAAAATCTTTTGCATATTGGAACACTTTCCAGCAATGAATGTATGATTTAAGATCCATCTTTTCACTCTGAGGACAACTGAGGGACTCGTACATAACTATTACAAAAGGTAAAAACATGGTCCTGCATTTGTTGCAAAAATAAAATTGAGTTTTGTTTGATGCCTTGCTGTGTTTGTGGCTTTGTTTACAGTTTTGTAAGCGCATATGACACATGGTTGTGTATAAGGCCGGTAGCATTCAAAATATATTGAGTATATGGTGATTTATAGACATTTACTGAGACATGAGTGGCTATTTACAGAGATTTTACTGCTTGTACCCTGGATTTTGTTGAGGCTTCACTTCTCACGCACAGGACGATATGTGGATTTACCGGTGAGTATGTAAACATTTCCATACCTGTTTGGATGTTTACTGCATTAGTGAGTGGACTGGAAATCCGCTGTGCACAAAAGAGTCAGTTTCTGTCCGTGTCAAGAAACCAGAATCGCCAGGGCACATACACGGAAACTGCTGGAAATGTGCCTTTTACAGGTTAATGCGCTGACATGAACAGTCCAGAAACTAGCCTTTTCATGTAGTGCAAGAAAATCTGTTACTCCATATCTTCACCACACAAGAGTGGCGTGGCATGACTACAGATAGAAGAATACATTAAAGCTGCAAGCAGCGATGAACGGGCCCTCGCACCCGGGCTCACCCGCCAGCGGGTGGCTTTAGTAAAACAGCGAACGGCGAGAAATATGCGTTTAATGTGGTAAATATAAGAGGAATATGTCAAAGTCATTTATATGTGCCAATCTTCCTGCTGCCAGGTGGTGGCGCTATGACTATAACTGGATTTTGTCATGTAAATTTCTTCAGTCCAGCACTTTTATCAAGCATATGAAATTTAGTGCAAGTTGAACATGGAATGATTGAGTAAGTATAAAGCATGAGGTGTCCTATTGCCAACAGGTGGTACTATGATTTTAACTGAACATTGGCCTTTAGATATCTTCAGGCCATGACTCTTTCCAAATATCTAAAGTTTGGTGCACATTGGACATTGCATGTTTAAGTTAGTTTAAAACAAGCCATTTCTTGTTGCCAACAGGTGGCGCTATAATTATAGTGGAATATTGACCTTCAGATGTGTTAAGGCCAAGACTCTTTTCGAACATGTGAACTTTGGGGAAGATCGGACATTTTATTCCTGAGTTACAACAACTCCTATTCCCATGGAGAGACATAAAACTTTGTCACGGCGCCATGGACACACCCTTTAATGAAAACTCAAGATCTTCACAATTTAACATCGCAAAGGCCTTTAGATTAGACTGACCAAAGAAAAATTATAAAGTGTCATACAATTTCTAGGAGTAATTCGTTACAGCGTAAAACAGCGTTGTTCTTTTTCCAAGATGGCAGCATGTCCACAACCGTCTACATTTCTGTCTCTGTCTGTGTGATTGACATCAATGTTATTGTCCTTTGATGGTGCTGTCTCTGAAATATTGGACTTGCTTCGAGAACCAGTCCATCACATATCGAACTTGGATTTAATTGAAGTGAAACTTACTCTCTTGACGTTTCAGACGACCCGGACCGCCCTGTTAGTGCGGAATTTGGATCCTGTCCATCGGAGCCAAACCGCCGACACGCCTTCGAATCTTACGTGCCCAAACTTCTCATGAGAAAGGGAAGTGCTTTTTTTCTTGTCTTTGTGTCTTGTGCTTGAATCTGTATCTTTGTTGTTTTACAATCCGGCGGGTCCTGATTTTTAATCACTTTTTTCACAGCATTGCTTCATTGGGCTTGTTTTCCTGTTTACATGTGACGTGATGCAACGTCATCTGTCTCAGGAGGTCGGAAAATCTGGACTGGATTACTAACGCATCGGCTAGGAACGGAACGTGCAATGGCGCTGCCCTTTTTTGTAATGTGTTTACTACCCCTGAGCGGATTGTATGAAAGCCCGCACAGGTCCAACTACTCCCGTGCAGGTCTTTTAAATACAGTCACAATACGCTGGGGGACGTGCGCATCTGTTTTGTGCGCCAGACATTAAATCAATGCACCTGCCTCTGTTCCTCACCTCTGACACTGCGGACTTGGCCTGTCTGATCAGTGTTATGGCTTTAAAAGACAATTTTACTATTTCTGAAAGCTGCCTTCGTAGCTTTGTACTAAAAATAAGTTCAAAGAATGAATCCTCTACTCAATCATTTAAATCACTTAAGCTGAGGTGTTTAATTGTTCTGTTGCGTGTTGATTTCAGGAAATGTGCAACCTAATCCAGGCCCAGACTCTGCTATATGTCTCAATACCCCTGCTGATTTTAAATCCAGGGCTGGCCTTGGTTTTATTCACTTGAATGTTCGTAGTTTGATTGCAAAGATAGATATGATTCATATTTGGGCACACTCAACTGAAGCTGATGTAACTGTTTTATCAGAAACTTGGCTAAGCAAATCTGTTCTGAATGAGGATATCAGTATTGATGGTTACAATGTATATAGGACTGATCGTCCCAGAAGGGGTGGGGGTGTCGCGGTATATATTAAAGATAAGTTTCGTGTAAATATGCTTCTCTCTAAATCAGTGAGTAAGCAATTCGAATTTTTAGCTCTTGATCTCGAGGTCTCTAGGACTCTCCACATTACGGTAGTTGGTTGCTATAGGACACCATCAGCTGTCAGGGATGCTCTGCCTTCTTTAATGCAGCTATTATCAGGACTAAATCAGAACGAAATTGTAGTCATTGGAGATCTAAATTGGAACTGGTTACATCAAGTATCTGATGAATTTAAAGCTTATTGTGACTCTTTAAATCTCTTTCCGCTCGTTGACAGTCCCACTAGACCTAACCTGAAATGTCCAGATAAATCATCTTTAATTGATCTTATCCTAACCAACGTTCCTTACAAATACTCACCAGCTTCTGTTTTTGCAAACGACATTAGTGACCATTGTGTTGTTGCCATGGTCAGAAACCACAAAAATTCCCAAAAACCAAGCCACGTATCATTATTAAGCGTGACACAAAACATTTTTCGGTACAAGGGTTTTTATATGACCTGTTTTTATTTTGATTGGGATAAAATGTATCTTATTGCAGATGTTGAAAACGCTGCGTGATTTTTTTATGATGGTTTTAAAGAAATTGTTGACAAGCATGCTCCCCACAGAAAACATAGAGTAAAAGGCCGAAACAATGCATGGTTCACTTTAGATTTAGCCAACTCTCTTCATAAGCGTGATAAGGCCTGGGCAAAAGCCAGGAAAACAAGCCTGGATTCTGATTGGCTGCTCTTCAGGAGACTGCGTAATCTGTGCACAGTGGCTATCAGGAAGGCCAAAGCTGACCACTTTCCTTATAGAAACTTCAAATAATTTAAATAACCCCTTAAAATTCTGGAAGACGATTAAATCCTTGGCTGGAAACAAAACTGGCATTGAGCTGCCACCATGTATTCTTAAGGACTCACATAAATTATCTGATAAGGCTGAGATGCTTGGCTGTTTTAATGAGCATTTTATTGCCTCTGGTTTATTATTTGATTCCCTCAACACTTCACATCAGAATCATCCTAAAGGTAATTCTCATGATCATTCTGGAGTCAGTAATTCTTTTAGTTTTAAGCCACTTTCAGTTTCAGAAGTGCATAAAGCCCTCACACTTTTAGACATTAGAAAATCGGCTGGTCCTGATAACTTGGAGCCTTATTTTCTACAGTTAGCATCTGATTTTATTGCACCGCCTTTGACTTATCTTTTTAATCTTTCTCTGGACACAAATGAAATTCCACTTATATGGAAATCCGCATTTGTTTTTCCTCTGTTAAAAGGAGGCGACCCGACTGTTTTAAATAACTATAGACCCATCTCGAAACTGTCTGTCCTGGCCAAGGTTATGGAAACTCTGGTGAATGAACAATTGAAAGAGTTTCTAACTATCAACAATATTCTGTCTAATTTTCAATCAGGTTTTCGTAAAAAACACAGCACAACTACAGCAGCCCTAAAAGTAGTAAATGATTTTTATTGACTCTTTAGATAAAAAAAACAACATTGCGCAGCTCTCTTCATTGACCTATCGAAGGCTTTTGATACTGTGGATCATACAATATTAAAACAAAGACTTCTCAGTGTCAGGTTTGTCAGAACATATAGTTTGCTGGTTTGAGAACTATCTATCAGGTAGATCCCAGTGCGTACAGGCAGATGGTCTCACTTCAAGCCCTCTTAGGATATCCAAGGGTGTGCCCCAGGGGTCAATGCTGGGACCACTTCTATTTATTTTATATATCAACAATCTTGATCAAAATGTCTCCAACGCAAACTTTCATTTTTATGCTGATGATACTGTGATATACTGCTCTGCATCAACTCCAAGTTGCGTTAGTATAAAGCATGTTGTGTCCTATTGCCAACAGGTGGCGCTATGATTATAACTGAACATTGGCCTTTAGATAATCTTCAGGCCATGACTCTTATCAAATATTTTAAGTTTGGGGCAGATTGGGACATTGCATGTTTAAGTTAGTGTAAAACAAGCCATATTTCTGTTGTCAGCAGGTGGCGCTATGATTATAGTGGAATAATGACCTTCAGTTGTGTTCAGGCCAAGATTCTTTTCGAACATGTGAAGTTTGGGGAAGATCGAACATTTTATGCCTGAGTTACAACAACTTTTATTCCCATGGCGAGACATCGAACTTTTAACGGCGCCATGGACGAAAACTCAAGATCTTCACAATTTACCATCACAAAAAGCCTTTAGATTAGATTGACCGAAATAAAATGTTGATGTCATTAAATTTCTAGGAGTAGTTCGTTACAGCATAAAAACATGACACTTCCTGTTGCCAGCAGGTGGCGCTATGACTATGACTGAATATTGGCATGTAGATCTGTTCAGGTCAAGAGTCTTATCCAACATGTGAAGTTTGGGGCAGATTGGACATTGAATGTCTGAGTTATAGAAACATCCTTTTTCATGGCGAAACATCAAAAATTTGTCAGGCCACCACGGACACACCCTTTAACAAAAACTCAAGATCTTCACAATTTAACATCGCACAGGCCTTTAGATTAGACTGACAGAAAAAAAACTATTTGATGTCATTAAATTTCTAGGAGTAGTTCGTCACAGCGTAAAATATGTCACTTCCTGTTGCCAATAGGTGGCGCTATGACTATAACTGAATATGGGCACGTAGATCTTTTCAGGTCAGGAGTCTTATCAAACATGTGAAGTTTGGGGCAGATTGGACATTGTATGTCTGAGTTATAGCAACTTCATTTTCATGGCGAATCATCGAAATTCGTCAATCCCGAAACACTTCCATTTCTTTCGGGATAAATGAATGAATGCACGTGTTTGTAAATCAGTCTGTAGGCCTAACGCACATAGCCCCTAAATTTAGCAATCAACTATGAACAACATTTTTTTTCTATAAAATGTACATTTTATTGTATTAAATTATTTTGTCTTTGTTACTCTTAGTTATGAAGTATGGTAGCACAGCATTTTTGAATGATTATCTTCATGAGTTTTTCTGCATCCATATTGCATGCTTGTGTCACAATCATGGATTTCTATTCTCCTGTTTCTTTGGAGTTTTCCTTATTTGGTCATGTTCCTTTTCTTGTATAGTTAAATTGATTACTCCCCACCTGTTTCTGTTCTTCTTATTACTTCCTTTGTGTTTATAAACCCGGTCTGTTTCGTTCTAGTTTTTTGGTTCTTAAAGTATATAGTGTAAAGTGAAGCTAAGTTATTTTTGTTTTTCACCATTGTCATCATTAAAACATCCCTATTTTGGATTTTCATCTGGCCCCCTTCATTTGATGACACGTGCTTGTTACAGAAGAACTGACCAAAACCGAAAATGTAGGCTGAGGAAAAACTGTGGTATTTGAGGCAGAGTGGTCGGAGACTGGAGCGATATGTAGAGGGATTTCCTCGAGCTTGCGAATCAGGTGAGCTATTATGACTCGTTTCTGGGTGCTTGTTTTTTGCTGGAGCTGGACGAGGACACAATCCGTTGCCCTCTACCTGGTGGTGATTTCCCCTTAATCGAGCTCATTAATCTGGTCCTCTGGTTGAAACAATTCTGACTTTGAAGTGGAAGAAGTTCGTGAACAGCCAAAATTTCCTTGTCCAGTCCCCTCAGGAACGAGCTGTGTTGCGCCCGCTCACCCCCGTGCCGGGAACCTCTGCATACCGCTCCAACAGCGCCTCCCGCCTGCCCAACCCAAACCACCCCACAGTAGCCTCCCGAACTTGGCTATCTCCCTCAGCCCACCAATGCGGCAGCCAGTGGTGAGTCATATGGCAAGCCATATATATATTAAACCGCCCTCCGCGCCATCCTCCAGATCACCCTCCATTACCAGCCCCCAGCTTTAGTATCATGGATATGGCATTACCACCAGATTTTTTCGCACCCATCCTCTCCCTAGATTTCCCTCTAGAGTACTTCCCTGACCCTCCTTCACCTCCTGAAACTCCTGTGTCTCCGCTGGTTCTGCCCAGCATTGAATCTCCTGTGTCTCCGCTGGTTCCGCCCAACTTTGAATCTCCTACGTCTCCATTGTTTCCATCCCTTCCTCATCTCCTGAGCATCCCGATCCCCAGTCAAGCCCAAGGGGGGCTCCCGACTCCACGTCGAGCCCAGGGAGGGCCCCTGAACCCCAGTTAGCTCCAGTGTCGGCTCCAGGCCCCAAGTCCAGCCCCTTAAGTTTTCCCAAGTATTTTTTTGGGGGGGGCAGTAAAGATCCAGCCATAGAGGCCGAGGCGGGGTTGGAGCCGTGGCCTTGGAGGCAGATCCGCCCTAGCCGCTTGAGTCTCCAGATCTGCCCTGGGGGTCCTCCTCAACTCCACCCTGGCTCCCATCCCGCTCAGAACGAGCCTTCCGGGAGGGGGGAGTAATGTCACAGTCATGGACTTCTATTCTCCTGTTTTCTTTTGAGTTTTCCTTATTTGGTCATGTTCCTTTTCTTTAGTTAATTGATTACTCCCCCACCTGTTTCTGTTCTTCTTACTTTGTGTTTATAACCCGGTCTGTTTAGTTCTAGTTTGTCGGTTCTTAAAATAATCTAGCATAAAGCTAAGTTATGTTTGTGTTCTTTTTTTTTTTTTTTTTTTTCACCATTGTCATCAAAACTGCCCTATTTTTGGATTTTCGTCTGGCCCCCTTCATTTGACGACACGCACTTCTTACAGCTTCCAGTTATTTCTTCTAGTTCTTACAAAGGAGTTCTTTCTGTATTTCCGCTCTCACTAAATTGAACTCAGTAGTTTTGCTAAGGGCACCCATCTCACATGAAAACTGACTATTTCACACACATTCTACCTGCCTTCCTGAGATAAATTACTATGAATTTAATATATGGTAATTAATACTGAGACACTTATTTGGGGCAAATAGCACTAATGACTTGTTTAGGACTTGAAGCTTAAAGTTGAGGACTTGCAACTCGACTTGGACTTGCCTATCTTGACTCGGGACTTGACTTGAGACTTGAATGCAAAGACCCGAGACTTGTGATTGCACAACAATGACTTGGTCCCCACCTCTGCACTTCACTAATAAAGTATACATATGTGCAGGAAAACAAATGGGCGCAGAATATGATCTTTAAATAAAACTGTCTGTCTTAATGCATAAGCCCACGTTAAGCGTTTTCTTTATTATGGTTTTCTAAAGGGAGTGAAATGCTTAATGTGTAATTAAACTCATTGAGTTTTAATATTCTGGGCTCATCTGCATGTCTTTTAGCATCACTGTCAGCATTTTAAAATGCCACAAAAACTGTTCACAAGGATTTGATTTTGGTTGTTATTTCTTCAAATAAATATAAAAATACAGTGTGTTTCATATCTGTCTGCTGAATGTGACCCACAATCTCTGGCTCTCTTCTGAGGCCACGGAAAAATGAAATATAATGACAACAATTATATTTCGTCATTTAAACATTTCCAACAAAGAAATGGCTGGACTTCTGCCAGCTTGTTGAACATAGACTTTTATTTCATATGACAGCTGAAGCAGCAGCGCGAGCGTCCAGCACGCAACACAGTTTTCACTGAAATCAAATCAACATTGTAAACAAAATTGTACAAAACTCTGAGTGAAAACATCTAATTATTATGTGAAGCGATAAAATAGTTTATTTTCCCTGCAAACAACACATTGAAGAATGTGAATATTTAACTTAAAAGCAAAAGCAAAACAAAAGATAAGCAGGTCCCTGTATTAATTACAGCATTTGTAATAGAGGATGATCCTCCTTGAATGGCGTCTCACCACTGGCATTTCTTCAAAGCTCTTGTGAAGTTCAGGAAGAGATTTTTAAATGCTGCAGAATTTCTGAGTTTTAAACCAGTTCAATCTCTTAGAAACACCTGAAAATAAAGAAAAAATGAAAGAAAAAGATTAAAAACCATAAAAATCCCACAGACTTACTTTGACACTATGTTCAGATGAGCCACGACTTTTTAAAACGGCGTTTCCGTCTGCACTACACAACCTAAAACGCATATCACGTGCGTTTCCGTCTGCACTACACAACCTAAAACACACAACACAAACAAAAACTTTTGCTATGGTTACAACTATCGTTTACACCACTCCGATGTTTTCGACCCCTCTAAAATGGAGACTTTTTGAAAATGCTGTAGATACCATTTTTAGTTTAAAAACTCTGGGGTTGCGTTTTAGTGTAAATGGACCAAATGGACACTTTTGAAAACGATGGCATTGCTGCCCACATTCGCTCTGCGCATCCTTGACGACTGTAAACAATAACATCATAAGCATTGTTGTACACATAGATGTATAGGCAGATTCCCCATATGATCGTTTAAAAGCACATAGACGTGTCTGCGATCTAAATAACAGAGATCTACTAGGGGTGTGCCTGAAGCCGAATACCTTATTCGGAAAGGCACGAATAATGGCTTCAAAAACGAATATAACAGATAATGAATAGTTCTGCCCGAATATTCAGCTGAGGCTGCAGCACAGTCTGGTGTTTGCTAGATATACAGGTGAGCCAGCGGATCAGCGCAATATTTTACACAGACCTCTAAATTCACTCAGTGAGTGTGTGAAGTGAATGAATGTGAATTAAAAGAGCGCAAATCATACACCGCATTGCTGTTGCCACACGTGCATCTTTTAGAAATCAGAGCTTGGCAAGAGTAATATCAACTAAATAATACATCATACATGTTCTACTATTTGTGTATATTTAAAAGGCAATGATTTAAACCTTATAGGCTATGATATGATACATGAATGAATGAATGGAATAAGCACTGTGCGATCACCAATCAAACAGCCGCGTTGCCATGTCCTGCGCATCTCTCAAAACCCAAACCAACTCTCTGTCAAGCGTAGGCTAATAATCAGCTTAGATACAGATGTTTTTCTACTAGGCATACATGTTTGCTTCTTTATCTTTTGCTGATTTGCGTGGCACATGCACATTTGTTTAGTGAAGTTCAAAAAAGGCTTAAGACTGCTTAAAAAACTTATGCGTAATGAAAAAAACTGAATTAATTCAGTCGTGTTCAGATGATTACTAAACGTTTGTCATGAAAGCTCTCTACTTGTATGATCAATTTATTTTTTAGAAATTAATTTTATTTTTTTAGAACACTGAATAGGGCAAATACAGTAGTCGAAGCACAAATATTTTTCCATAATCTGTTTCCTTTTTTCCATACTTTTCCAGACCTGCAATTACTTAAGGGAAATAGCTACTTTTTTTAAACTGCGCAGGAACCGGGGAGCCAAAGGAAATCATGTTGATTTACATAAACCTCTAATATTACAACCCAGTAGCAGTGTGTAAAATAAAAGAGTGTAAGTTCTATAAATGAAATAAGCGCAAATAAAATAGCAGTGTTGCACTTGCCTTTTTCCTTGCGTTTCCTGGAAATTACTTAAATCGATTTGCATATTTCTAAACTGCATAGGAACCTTTACTGTTTTAATTAGAAGATATTTAAATATTTATGGATCACGAAAGGTCCCCAAAATGGGATCGAACTCACGCTCGAAACTCTGTCTATACAAGGTTATCAGCTTCGACTGTTAGAAGATATTTAAATAATGTTTATAATCATTTTTTTTTTAGTTAAACACCACATATTTGTTCAGTGATAACTATGAAAAAAAGAAAGGCTCTAAAACCATAGACATAATGGTCTTAGCAACTATAACTGTACGAAGTTTCGGTTCAAGCTCCGCCTACTTCGGTTTTATCTGAATACAGATAGAGACACGAATAATTTTGTGATTGTTACAGATACAAATACAGATACAAATACTGGCTTCGCTGCACACCCCTAGAATATACAGGTCCTTCTCAAAAAATTAGCATATTGTGAAAAAGTTCATTATTTTCCATAATGTAATGATAAAAATTAAACTTCATATATTTTAGATTCATTGCACACCAACCTGAAATATTTTCAGGTCTTTTATTGTTTAATACTGATGATTTGGCATACAGCTCATGAAAACCCAAAATTCCTATCTCAAAAAATTAGCATATCATGAAAAAGTTTCTCTAAACGAGCTATAACCTAATCATCTGAATCAACTAATTAACTCTAAACACCTGCAAAAGATTCCTGAGGCTTTTAAAAAACTCCCAGCCTGGTTCATTTCTCAAAACCGCAATCATGGGTAAGACTGCCGACCTGACTGCTGTCCAGAAGGCCATCATTGACACCCTCAAGGGAGAGGGGTAAGACACAGAAAGAAATTCTGAACGAATAGGCTGTTCCCAGAGTGCTGTATCAAGGCACCTCAGTGGGAAGTCTGTGGGGAGGAAAAAGTGTGGAAAAAAAACGCTGCACAACGAGAAGGTGACCGGACCCTGAGGAAGATTTGTGGAGAAGGACCGATTCCCAGACCTTGGGGGACCTGCGGAAGCAGTGGACCTGAGTCTGAAGGTTGACTTTTTTTGTTTTAAAAACACTTTTCTTTTATTGGTCGGATGAAATATGCAAATTTTTTGAGATCAATTTTGGGTTTTCATGAGCTGTATGCCAAAATCATAAGTATTAAAACGATAAAAGACCTGAATATTTCAGTTGGTGTGCAATGAATCTAAATATATGAAAAGTTTAAATTATCATTACATTATGGAAAAATATGACTTTTTCACAATATGGTAATTTTTTGAGAAGGACCTGTACCTATTCATATCTATGGTCTCTACAATGTATGAATGGTCATGTGACATGCATTTTAGGTTCTGTAGTGTAAACGGAGAATCGTTTCTGAAACGCAGCGGAAACCCCAATGTAGACGAGGACGTTTTTCATTCTAAAACGTCAACTTTAAAACGAAAACGCACTAGCTGTAAACGGGGCCTCAATTAAGCCCTAGAACTCCCAAGTACCTTAGAAACTGCATAGCATTTTTTTGCCTAGTATTTTTTTTTTAAATCTCTCTGTCAAAAATTTGTTTAAAATGACTAAACAAAAACCATCCCTCCCAACCCGTGTGCGCCCCTAGCAAGTCTATCAGCCACCCTGTGTGCCCTAGCAACTGCCTAGCAACAGCCCAGCAACCACCCCAAGTACCTTAGCAACTGCATAGCATTTTTTAGCCCAGTATTCTTTAAATCTGTCTGTCAAAATTATTTTAAAATGGACTAACTAAAACTAAACTGCCTTTCTGTCTGAATGTGAATCTGTGTGTGTTTTCTAGCGGTGGATCATGGAGGAGAATCCAGGATTACAGCAGGACCAAAGAAATGTATGTCTACACACACACAACAACAACAAACCCACACTCTATCTCACTCTCTCTCTCTCGTCTCTCTCTCTCTCTGTCTCACACACACACACACACACACACTTGTTTTTATGCATTGTGGGGGTCACCTGTCAGAATTACTACATAATGGGATCACCCTTTCCTATGATCTACAGACCTAAAAAAAATGTGAAAAGCACATTTCCCCGCAAATAGACGTCAGCTTTTGCCTCACCGAAGTGTTATATTTGATTGCAGTCGGTGAAAATGAAAGAAAAATATTAATATTCAACAGATGAAGTTTAGTAGGTCCTATGAAGATATGTGCGTTTCTTAGAACGAATTCAAGCAGGATAAATTCAAGCCTATGAGCCTGTGCTTATATTTTCTCTACACCATATTTTAGATTTGACACATTTAAATAGTGTGCAGTATTATTTATATAATATGAATTATGTGTTATATTATTAAAAAGAAATTGGTGTTTACTTTGCATCGGAGCATTAAAAGTGATAGCCTATTATGAGCTAGGCTTGCGTGTTTTATAAATCATTTTCTTTATTTTAGTAAAACGTAAGGCACTGTATAATTTCGCTCCCATTCATTTAGGCCTAATTAAAACAAAAAACAAAATAAATTAAACCTGCACGATTTAACTACATCATTGCAACTCTAAAGAATGGATGGATTAATAAAACGTCCTCACTTAGCCACAAAGTGCACACGATGTAAAAAAAAAAAAAAAAAAAAAAGAGCTTCATTAATTGACAACTTCAGTGATTTTAAATGGAGTCTTCTTTGCTTGCTTTCATATAATTTAAGTAAAATGAAAATAAATAAATAAAATAAATAATAAATTGCAGCCGCATTTAAAATGCAGGTTTGTTATAATCATTTCCGAAAATATCAGTGCAAGATTTGCTCTGCATGATGCTGAGTGCACGCAGCATTTATTCTTATTTTTTCTACATATTTTATCTTCATTACAAATCTTGTTTGGTTTTATTTGGATAATTGCATGTAAAAAATGATTTACTTTTGTAATGCATATGCAAAATGTGAATTATTATTCATATTCAGTGTTTGTGCAAAAATTATTAATGCATGACAGGGAGGCGCCCTCTCGATCACGTGATTTTTTTTCTAATAATGAAATAACTGAAAATTGTGCGTCTCACATACATGAGAAATATATCTACAGAAAAGCTTGAAATGTCTTTTAAACGAATCAATTCAGAACGAACGCATTATGTAATCTGTGAAGGTTGCATTTCTGTTTAAAGGCGCGTCCATGTGGAGAGAGTCAGCACTGTGAATTTCATCTTGCAGCCGACAAGAAAACATTTGTTTATTATAAATAATTAAAGTGTCTCCTTTTTCACAATTATTGGGCTACTTCTGCCTGTGCTTTGTGGAAAACTTAATGCATGTGATTGAGCGTGGAATATATTAAGGCTGGATTATAGTTGTAAATTTAATATAAACTTGTGATTAGTTGAATAATGACAAATGAACGACTAGTAACTAGAAAAATCTTACGTGGGAAGCAGACCTATTAAATACCCTCTAGACATCTCTGTTAAAGTTTTTAAAGAATTTTATACGCGTTTGCATAAATTCTTCTTTCAGAACGGTCTGTAATGGATAGGAGATGCCTTAACACTGATTTTTTCCTCTGAGAACAAAAACTTATTTAAATAAAAATAAATAAAACTTTTATGTTTTGAGAAGGATTGGGCTCAACCCTCCTCGTGCGTTTGAGACACGCTGCCGAGCAGAGTATGAGAGGAGGCGGAGTGATTCTGACTGAAGAGGAGCGGATTTTTTTAAAAGTCGGAGCGTCGTGGTTTTCACTCACTCCAGCACCGCTCCATCACGAATACAATTCATGCCAACAGCCCTTAATATAACTGCATATTTAGCAAGGATTGATATGCACATGATATACATATTTTAGCGTATATCTTGATACACATAAACTCTCCGATCAGAAGACTATAATGACGGCAAATAGTCGAGCGGGAAGTTAAAGGCTAGTTTTTTATTTTATTTATTTATTTTATTTTATTTTTTATAAGCTAGTATGAACATAACATACGAGATGAAAATATAGACTAGAAAATTGATTGAGGCCTACACTTGGTCTGTACTCCGTCCATGACACTGACTCACTGCGGAGCTGCCAGTTTTAATCTGAACAGCTCTTAACGCCGAGTGGATGGCATGATGGGGATAGTATTAAAAATAATATTTTTTTATTTTAAACTTGTTTTGAACACATTTCTTTTGTCATTTGAATATTGATTTTTAAGTAGGGAGGCAAAAAAAAAATCAATTTAAATTGTAAAGCGGATTTTTTTGTGAAAAAAAATCGGGGATTTTTTTTAGGCCATAGCCTATCGGCCAGCCCTAATGCAACAGTTTTTTTTTTTTTTTTTTTTTTTTAAGTTAAGGCAACTTCCTCTGAATTGAGTTATAATAACTAATAAACTTTATTGCGCTATACGTAGTCAACATTTGAAGTGATCAAACCTTTCTTTAAAGTTGTCCTAAAACCTGTTCCGCAAGTTTGATACCCTCATAAGGGACTGTCCATATGAAAGCAAGAAATTCACACCTTTATCTCGACCCCCCCAAGTTATACAGAACTACCCCCAGCACCCTCCAGCTGAACTGAACTCGGTCTGTTTTTTGGTCTGTGAGGAACAGTGTGTTGTCATGTTACTGGGTTGAAACATGCCTGCAATCACAGCAGCCCTACTCTTTTTATTCATTATTTTCCCGCAGCCCATATTATTATTTTTCACTAGACCAAAATAATAACAAAGTATCAATTGATAATTAATCATTATTATTTGTTAACTGTAGGCGTTTGCGGAAAGCTTTAAGACCAGGCGGAATCCTCCGTAAGCTGCTCCCGCTTCACAGCACGCGGGACTGACCCAACATTTAGCAAGGCAGGAAAACATTCAGTCTGCCTGAAGGAAGACATATTTCATTGTAAGTTAATGCTGTTAAATAGAGAGTAAAAAAAAAAAAATACAAATAGTGTAGGCTATCCTTAAACTTGGAGCTCATTATATTGAAGTACAAATCCAAACACCAGACGCAACCTACACTCTCAGTGTTCTTTCACTGAAAAGTATGCATTTTTATTTATTTATTCACAGGCTATATGGTTGAAAAAGTAAAATTTTTAGTTGAAAACTTTAAGTGCCATTGTTTAAAAAAAATGCATCAAAATTTCATAGACCTTCAGTTGTCATGCTTTAAAATTCCATGCCATTTGTAATTTCACTGTATTTTCACCTCCTAAATTACTACCCCAATTCTACAATTGTAAAATTTATTCAGACTGATGGCATTTTTTATGACATTATTTATTTTTATTTTTAGAATAGGCTAATTGTAACATAAATGGATGAATCAAAACAAATATAACTTTTTAACTGCAGGCAGATATAGGCCTATATTATTGTACATTACAAATATTTGGATCACTTATTTTATAAAGGATAAATACTTATTTTCTTCAAGAATAAAAAACATTATAAATAAATAATTAAAGAAAGAACCTCTATTAGCCCTTATTTGTAGGTTGTAGGAGATAAGCGAGCGATTAATAGATTTAAAAAAGAAAAAAAAGTGGGTGCTTGGTTTCAGAAAATGAATACAGCTCATAAAAAATGTGTATGTATGCAGCTAAATGTGGTTATATAAAGACTGAACCATTAGGGGGCATCAGTGTTCTATTATTGGTTGATGTCTGTATTGAATAAAGCAGTTGAAGAAGCAGTGAACCAAGGAAAACAACGTGTGCGTGTTGCTCTATCTGTAATAGATAAAAGTGTTTATCTAAAGTCCTGAGTCGGCAACATAATATAAACTGGCGACGAGTTGTGTAATCCGGAAGACTTTTCACTGCATCGGCGAGAGAAATGCCGGTGTTGGTCAAGTTTGGATAAGAAAAGAACAACCACGCTAAAAACAGCACCGAGCTAGGGTAGCTGTAAAGAGTTGATGGATCAGTCTTCTTCCGAAGAGTCTAACGTTACAGTGACAGAGACTAGAAGCAGACACATCATGGCTGGAATAATTGGACATATGGATCCTTTAGATGAGTCCGGTGATCAGTGGGCAACGTACATTGAACGTTTTGAGCATTATGTCTTGGCTAATGAGATCAGGGATGCAAAAAAAGTACCGGTACTGTTGAGTGTGCTCGGATCAAAAACTTATGGACTGCTTCGTAGTTTAGTTGCTCCCGAAAAGCCTGGGGAGATGGACTATGACAATATTGTGGGAGCGTTGCAGGCTCATTTCGCTCCAAAGCCACTCGTAATTGCAGAGAGATTTCGTTTTCACAAGCGAAACCAGGGAGAAGGAGAGACAGTGGCACAATATGTGGCGGTATTGAAAGGACTTTCAGAACATTGTGAGTTTGGTGCTTACTTAGAAGACGCACTAAGGGACAGATTTGTGTGTGGACTTAAAAGTGAAACTGTACAGAAGCGCCTATTGACAGAGAAAGATCTCACGTTTCAGAAAGCAGTTGATTACACGATATCGGCTGAAACAGCCGCGCGTGACGTGCAGCAGTTAAGTGGCTCCCTGAAAGTGAACGCGGTGTTTTCTCAAAAATGCTGGCGTTGCGGGAAAACTAATCATAATGATGAAAACTGCTGGTACAAGGATCGTGACTGTCATCAGTGTGGGAGGAAAGGCCACACGAAGCGCATGTGCAAAAGCAAAGTAAAGAACGGTCGTGACCGAGAATGGACACAGAAAGTGGAAAAACCTGAACAGAAATGTAATACAAGTAAGCGCAGTGTAAAAAGTAAAAAGAAGAGAATTTATCACGTTGAGACAAGAGACGATGAAAGTGAAAGTGAGGGAAATAAATCTGACACTGACTGTGAGTTGGGACTTTATGCCATGTCAAAAAAAGGGAAATATTCACGAATCTCAGTGCTGCCTGTTGTAAATGGCAAGAAAATGGAGATGGAATTGGATACAGGGGCTGCTGTGTCGTTGATCCCTTGGGAACAGTACAAAAACACGCTGAGCCAGCTACCACTGCAACCCACTGATATAATGCTCAAGACATACACTGGAGAGCCGTTGGCACCAGAAGGGGTCATCAAAGTGCAAGTAAGGTTAAACAAGCAATGTGCTGATTTGCCTTTGTATGTAGTTAAAGTGGATGCACCCCGCATTGTTTGGCAGAGAGTGTGGCTGAGAGTAATTAAACTGAACTGGAAAGATTTAAAGACTGTGCATGTAATGGAGCAAAAAGAGAAAGACAACTTGGAGACGGTGTTAAGACACCACTCCGCTGTTTTCTCTAATAGTCTAGGCACAATGAAGGGAATTAAGGCCACCTTGACTATTAAACCTAACAGTGTTCCAAAATTGTGCCCACCACGTAATGTTCCATATGCTCTACGACCACGAGTCGAGGCTGAACTAAAGCGACTGACAGAACTGGGAGTGATCTCACCCGTGGAGCACAGTGATTGGGCCACGCCCGTGGTGCCTGTCAGCAAAAAGGATGGCACAGTAAGGCTCTGTGGAGATTTCAAGATCACCATCAACCCATCTCTGTGCGTGGATAAGTATCCGATTCCCCGCATTGAGGATCTTTTTGCCTCTCTAGCAGGAGGCCAACGCTTTAGTAAGCTAGACTTATCAAACGCTTATCTACAGATGGAGGTAGAAGAGAAGTCTAGGGAGCTGCTGACTATTTCGACACAGAAAGGGCTATTCCGTTTTAATCGTTTACCGTTTGGGGTAGCTTCATCACCCGCCTTATTTCAAAAGGCTATGGACCAAGTGCTTCTCGGACTGCCGTATACACATTGCTACCTGGACGACATACTGATTAGTGGTCCAGACGAAATGACACACCTAAAAACTCTGGATGCAGTCCTGGGCAGGCTAGTGGAACACGGTCTGCATCTCAAGTCTGAGAAGTGCCTGTTTTTCCAGGAGTCTGTGGAATACTTAGGTCATATCATTGACGCAGAGGGACTCCACAAATCACCAGAGAAGGTACGTGCTATTGTGGAAGCACCTGCACCTGGGGATGTCAGTCAGCTACGTTCGTTCTTAGGAATGCTGAACTATTACGGACGTTTCATTCCCGATTTAGCTACTATCATGAAACCACTGAATGATCTGCTAAATAAAGGGAAGAAATGGCAGTGGACGTCAGCCTGTGAGTCAGCGTTCCAGACATCAAAAGCTTTACTTGTTTCACAGGAAGTATTGACCCACTACAATCCTAAACTGCCCCTCCAGCTCGCATGTGATGCTTCGCCCTACGGGGTTGGCGCAGTGCTCTCGCACGTCATGCCCGATAATGTGGAGAGACCGATAGCCTATGCATCACGAACGCTCAGCAAAGCGGAACAAAACTATGTTCATATTGAGAAGGAGGCGCTAGCGATAGTTTTTGGAATACGAAAGTTTCACCAGTACCTTTATGGTAACAAGTTTGTTCTAATCACTGATCATCGCCCGTTGACCTCCATCCTGAGTCCATCGAAAAGTACACCATCAATGGCTGCAGCTCGAATGCAGCGTTGGGCGCTCCTCCTGGCAGCTCATGATTACACCATTCAATACCGAAAAGGTGCCTTACATGCAAATGCCGACGGGCTGTCACGACTGCCACTCCCCTACACACATAAAGAGAAGCAAGGCGCAGTAGAGGTATTTTACACATCTCAGTTAGAAAACTTACCAGTCAGTAGCACCGAGATCAAAGGAAACACCTTGGCTGACCCTATCTTGGCTCGGGTCCTAGAAATGGTCTCAACTGGTCGTTTTCCAGCTGCTAAGGATGCAGGTGAAGAGCTGTTGCCCTATCTGCAGCGCCAGCATGAGCTCACAACCCAACAGGGATGCCTCATGTGGGGTGGGAGAGTTATCGTACCACCTAAACTGCGCCCTCGAGTTCTGGAAGAGCTCCATTCATCACATCCAGGTGTAGTGAGGATGAAAAGCCTGGCACGCAGCTATGTATGGTGGCCCGGTATAGACGCTCAATTGGAACTACAGGTCAAATCTTGCCACTCCTGTCAAAGCGTACAAAAAGAGCCTGGACTAGCACCTTTACACTCTTGGATGTGGCCCTCCAGTCCTTGGGAAAGGATACATGTGGACTTTGCAGGTCCATTTGAAGGACATATGTACTTGGTCGTGGTGGATGCACATTCAAAGTGGCCAGAGGTGCATATCATGAAGAGCACCACGGTCTGTATGACCATTCAAGTGCTCAGGGGACTGTTTAGTCGCTATGGCATTCCACACATCCTTGTGAGTGACAATGGACCGCAGTTCTGTGCGGAAGAATTCAGTACATTCCTGAAAAACAATGGAGTCAAACACATCCGCTCAGCGCCATACCATCCAGCCACCAATGGCCTGGCCGAACGGTTCGTGCAGACTTTCAAACATGCTTTAAAGGCATCCAAAGGCACAGCACAGGTGCGTCAGCGACTTGAGGTGTTTCTATTAACATACAGAGACACCCCCCACGCAACAACGAAAGAAACACCGGCAATGTTGTTTCTTGGACGCAGGCTGCGCTCTCGATTGGATTGTTTAAAACCAAGTGTGGCTGGAGCTGTACACAGGTCACAGGATGCCCAACAACAACGGCGCCAGCATCACGCTAAAGACAGACAGTTTGAGGTAGGAGAATCAGTTCTTGTGCGTGATTATAGAAAGGGGGAGGAAAAATGGGCACAAGGTTGTGTGGTGAGAGAAAAGAGTGGACCGGTGTCGTATAAGGTGAATGTGGGATCGCCAGGGGTATGGAAACGCCATGTGGACCAGATGTTGAGACGCCCAGATACAGAGCCTCAGCAAACTGCAATGAATCATACTGTAAGCCCGCAGGTGTTACTACCTCCGAGTGATAGTGGCACCACACTGCACTCAAATACTCCTTTATTGGAAAAGAAGGATGTTCAAGTTCCAGAAATCAAAGAAACATTAAAAACACACCAGTCCACTGAACCACCATCTACGGAACATCCTCAGTTAACCGAGACAGTGAAACGTTATCCTATGAGGATCAAAAGACCACCAGCTCGTTACCGTGATGAGTGAGCAGTAATTAGTTAATAAAGGGTTATAGCACAGTTTGAGTGAGAGACATATTCTTTCAACATATAAGTTATACTACCACTGAGATATTCCTAATTTGTTGTTGGAAGTAAAAGAAAAAAAAAAGGTAATTGCACCTTTAGTGTCATACATGAAAAGTGTATTGTTTTGTTTAAACAAAATGTTGAATGTTAATGTTAATGACATTCTATCTTAGTGGGGAGGAAATGTTATGTATGCAGCTAAATGTTGTTATATAAAGACTGAACCATTAGGGGGCATCAGTGTTCTATTATTGGTTGATGTCTGTATTGAATAAAGCAGTTGAAGAAGCAGTGAACCAAGAAAACAACGTGTGCGTGTTGCTCTATATGTAATAGATAAAAGTGTTTATCTAAAGTCCTTAGTCGGCAACATAATAAAATGCTATGATGAAAAAGTCATGCTAACTTATTAATTCATAGAAATAATTTAATTATTTTTTTTTTTTTTTTTCGAGATTCAACTTGATTTTCAATACTTTTAAACTGACTTTAAAATCTCAAAGAGTACATAAGTTGAAATGGTAAAATGTCACACTGCATGTTAAATAGCCTAAATGAACTTGTATCTTGTATAGTTATCTGAAGACTTGAGTGCATGTTAGCATAAACACTACAATTTAATTTAATTTTTTTTTTTTTTTTTAATAAACAATTCCTGTATAAAGTGTGACAGCAACCTTTATATCAAACATTTTGAAATCGTCCACAGCTGAGCAACACGAGAGGCGGATCTGAAGGTATATTTGTGATGTGATGCACAAAGTCATTTTTAGATGCAATGAAAAAATGAAGCTGGATAAAAACATACACGAAAACACGCTAAAAAATAAATTACATTTGTGAGAGTTGCATTTTATTACATTCAGAAATAATAACGGCAGGCCTAATAATGCTAGGCTTATGTACCAACAGGACATTTTTAGTTCTCTTCACTTTACAACAAATCCTTTAAATTTAAAAAAATTATCAGAACAGAACAAGAATTACAAATATATAATTCTAATGGATAAATATAATTGCAGCAGGCTATATAATAATATAGGCTTATAAACAACAAAAATAATAATAATTAAAAATAATTTAAAGTGATACATTATGTTGGGCTTATCTCTCTAATTCGGGACAAATCCAAACATGTTGCCCATTTGAAGCTAAACTCTTATTCATTAGGTAAAATAGGCTTTGGATTTCACACGTGTTTCAGTATCTACGAAAAAAAAAAAAATATCAGAATTAGCAAAATTATGCCAAAGTGGCCCGCTGCTCGCGCCGCATGATTTGGTGAACGACTGCTGTTTCCAATGAATATGTGCGCGAGGCACCAGCGCGATCAAAGTCACAATTCACAATTATTGGTCACACAGTAACAGGCATAATTCAAAAATGCAAATGTTAGCAGTTTGAAAAATCAAGAATAATTAATAACAATAGTTAATAACAATTATTTGTAAATGCTGGACCATTCTCATTTCGCTCTGCAAATGGAACCTGAAGATTACTATTATTATTATTATTATTATTATTATTATTATTATTATTTTTAAAACCAAGAATGAACCGAAATGAAAACATTTTAATCCGTATATATATATATATATATATATATTATATATATATATATATATAAGGTTAGAGACAGGTTTGGTGGTATGGGTAGTGTAAGGGAAACAGGTCAATTTAGCTCAAAGGGAATCATTTAAGATTTTAAAGGGATAGTGTAAGGGAAACAGGTCAATTTAGCTCAAAGGGAATCATTTAAGATTTTAAAGGGAATTTGAACAGAATCACTGTTTCACGGCTGATCAATGAAACGGCCAGCGATTCACTGAACGAGCCGTATAACATCAAATCTGCGCTGGATATTAATATCCAAAGTATAGTGACAACACTATTAATTAGCACAGTAACAAGATCGGCAGTTTAAGACATTAACCTTGTAAGCACAAAACACAAGATACTTCTCTTTTCAATATGAATAAGGCTTTATTAGATAAATCTAAGACATATAAAACTAATCTAACACATAAGCACACGCACTCACACATTCACACAAGTTGCAGGAAGATAGAAAGGTTAGGAAAGAATGAGTTTAAGAGGATGAAAATGTGAAATCTCAAGGTTTACAGCAATACGTGAAATTGCAATAGACATGAACAACCATCAATCAATTAATTAACCCTCGCATTGAGTTCCCTCAATGAGGTTAAAATTATATTAGATAACACCCAGTACAGATGTGAGTCTGGAGGTTACTTGCATTGCCTGTTTAACGGGGTTCCCTTTGTTGTCGCCTGAAAAGGGGGTTTCCCGAAGTTGCTGATTGGCTGGAAGTTCAGTAATCGTTGAAGTGACATCTTGGGAAGCCCGTGGTTGGGCGTTGGCTGAAGATGCAGAGTTGTGGGCTGGTTGTAGTTTCAGACGGGCACCGCGAGGTCAGACTCGGAGACGGCGTTACAAAACTTAACTCAGACACGAAAACTCTCAAATGGAAAAGAAAAAGAAACTAAAGTAAAAGAACAGAAGTAAAGTTTGACGAGACTAGGTGGTGTTTCTTCTCATCGTGGCTAAGTAGCAGCAGGCGTGCAGGCTGAAGCACGCTGGAACGGCGCTCGAAGAACGCTAAAAGTGATGACAAAGCATGACTAAAAGCAGGCTAAAAGCCGGCATGACTGATAGCAAAAGCTAAAAACGCAAGCTCAAAGCTAAAAGCAAAATTTGATGGTGTCCTGAGTATTAAAACTGGCCTTTTGGCCACACCTCAAAATGTTGTCTTGACCAATTAGATATTGTCTTTTTCTCGGGGTGTTCCGATGTTTGTCCCACCCATCCATAAATCATATGTTATCTTATCAAGCACGTGGTCCGAATTTTCCCGCTCTTGCAGGGTATAATTTGGACATGATTCCTACAACAAGAATATGATACATTTGACAAATAACTGATGGTCAGAAACGTTTCAAAGCAAGAAGATTCGAACACACACATACTAAACATGAATATGATCCTTTAAGCCATTCAAGAGTTATTAAAAAATGACATACACAATAAGTGATTAGAAACATTAAAATCAAATGTGTGGGTTACAGGTATAAAATGGAGTTAAGCAATGGACTGATATCCATTTAGAAGTCTTTTTTGAGTTCATTTTGGTGCATATATGCATTGGAAGGCATTCTCTGTGCCATTCTGGGGAGTAAGGATATGTCCTGTGAAGACCAGAGGGGTTAACAGGTCTCCTTAGGAATTTCAGTCTGGTTTCTGCTAGGTGGGGGGAAGTCAATCCAACGATCTTGTTTTACTCTCATGGCTTTACATGTGAGGGTCAGACTGTCCATCTCTTCGATTACTTGCCCCAAATTAGACAATCTCTTCTTCGAACTGAAATGTCAATAATTGTTCTAATGGTGTTAATGTTTGAAAGCTGTTCTGTGAAAGAGTTGGTTGGTTATCAGACTGTGGTGCTAGGAGTTGATTTACAACATCCTGCCTTTCTGTGGAATTCGGCTCATGTTTCAACCAAGACCCCGATCAAATCTTAAATTATGGACTACAAGTGTAACTATAACTGTAGCCTAAGACTATCCTATTTTAATGGCTTTTAAGGATGTTATAATGTATAATATAATGTTATTGTTGTTTTACGTCTTCCTGTCATTTTACAATTACATTCAGTTCGCAATCCGTCCCTTTGCTCCACCTGGCGGTAGTTTCGCGAATGATTTTAAACACGCGACTGATTTGCAGTTAACGCCGCGGCCCTGCAGCGGCAGTTACCCATTTTGGTTGTTCTACCATCTGTAACTCTGTGGGGGTTTTAAGTGAGCAATCAGCTCGGTGAAACTGAAGGTACATCTTCATAGCCCCTTTCACACTGCACGTCGGACCCGGGCAAATTGCCGGAACATTGCCGGGTCGACTTCTGTGTGAAAGCAAAACACGTACCGGGATTGATTCCGGGATTGAACCCGGGTCGGGGACCTAGTAACATTGCCGGGTTCAGTCCCAGAACGAGCGCTGTGAACAAAAGCCAGATCTAATGCCGTGTCGTAGTGATGACGCACGTTATCGCGCGACTCTTTTAACATATGATTTGAAGGCAGATCAACGTTCGCGATGAAAAAATATGCGCAAACTGCAACGAAGCAGAGATCAGTTAGTTCCTTACTTTCCGCACTGAAGCTGAGATCGTTCACCAGCTTCAGTGAAAGTTAACGTGCCTAGCGTTTTCGACTCGTACATTACACGTCACCCCTGATTATCACGTGTATTTACGGGACCTTTACAGGTTGTGTGTGAACGCACGCACATATTCCGGGTAATCACTGGCAGTGTGGAAAGTGCAAAATCTAGCGACCCGGGTACAAATGCCGGGACACATTACCCGTGTATTTGCCGAAATCGCAGTGTGAAAGGGGCTCCATGTCTCTGACATGAGTGTTTACTGAGTCTTGATGGCTGATGAATGAACAAAAGTTGACTATTAAAAGAACAGCTGAACCTCAGGTCACAAATAAACTTATTTTTAATTGATGAGATGTATTAGGGCTGGCAATATGGTCTAAAAAATTTATAATGATAAATTGTTCACATCAGTCATATCGATAATGTGACACAACATAACGCACTGTAGAAACCAGACTGTTAACTGTGGTTTTAACCCCTTATAACTCACCCCCCAAATTCATCATTGACACACAACATAACTCAAAATTACTCTTTATGGTCAGAACATGACAAAACACTTTACGTTCTAAATTCTTTACACTTTTCCAGCCAGTTTAGTCTCTGCAAGTTCTAATGAGTGATATATAAATCATGAAGCAGGTTTGTGTTCCTCACTTTGACACGCATCTTCAGCACAGTTTGCAGTGCAGGCTGCAATATTAATAATATTACAATTTTCTTGCCTCTTAGAAATGCACATTTGACCATAGCTTGAGATTGGATGAAGATGTAAGTTTATGTTCATTATCAAAAACAGGAACATCTGTAAAAACTGTAACAAGCTCATTTTTATATGGTGAAATTTTGTTGATTTGACTGTTTGAGTTTTATTAAAATTAATCATTGGTCTTCCACAATAGCATACATTTAGATCATGATAACCACAGGTAAATCACACACACATAGTACCTCAACACCATGGTAAAAATATAACTATATGTGACCCTGGTCCACAAAAACCAGTCAATAAGGGTCAATTTTTCGAAATTGAGATGTATACATCCTATGAAAGCTGAATAAATAATCTTTCCATTGATGTATGGTTTGTTAGGATCAGAAAATATTTGGCCAGTATACAACTATTTGAAAACCTGGAGTCTGTGGGTGCAAAAAAAAAAATCGAAATACTAGGAAAATCACCTTTAAAGTTGTCCAGATTAAGTTCTTAGCGATGCATACTACTAATCAAAAATTAAGTTTTAATATAATTAACAGTAGGAAATTTACTCAATATCTTCATGGAACATGATCTTTACTTAATATCTTAATGATTTTTGGCATAAAAGAAAAATCAATAATTTTGACCCATACAATGTGTTTTTTTTGGGCCATTGCTTCAAATATACCCCAGCGACTTAAGACTGATTTTATGGTCCAGGGTCACATATGGGTTCTAGATATTTGTATGAAAAACATTATTCTAAATAGACAAACACTATAGCTTAAATCACAAAAAAAATACAGTAATTATATTCAATTACTCCTTTAATACAATTAATTAATGTCTATATTAATAATATAATCAAATTCTATATGAATATCCCACATTTCTGCCACAATACCATGGTGCCGTTAGTGTTACTACAGTAAATCCATGGTAAATGATGCACGTGTTTTGTGTTCAGTCATTTCTGTTTTTCTTTAAACTAAGAAGAAACTAATCTGCATCTCAATTACATCAAAACATAAACTAATTTAAATCATTTCAAGAAATCAATCTCCTTCTCTGAAATCAAGCTCTTCACACTGGATCTCACATCACTGTTTAGTGTCACGTGACCAACTCATCAGCGAATAACTCATCTGCTCTAGTGAGCTCGCGCTGCGCTGCTGCTTGAACTTTGATTCTGCATTAACAAGGTTAAACAAGGCCTAAACCACACTACTGTAGGTCTGAGCAATGACATATTCTTAATGGTTAATTATTGATATTGGTAATGTAATTGCGATAATTACTGTCAGTTTATAGAAATTACATTTAATGTTTGTTTTTAAGTATAGGTGGGGAATAAAATCATTTCACATGAACTGCGATTCTATCTTCTGCATACTTACATTGATTTACAAATTTCAAAAAAAGATTTTCTGAAGTGTTACATTTCTTTAACTTCACAGTACTACTTAAAGTTACTGACACATTAACGTGTTATTAATCACAGTAAACAGTGCAAAAGGACTCAATGTAGTACTGGACACACAGCCAAAGCACAAGCACAAATGCCACCTTTCAGATTCATGTGATGCTGAATTCAGTTTCTTTCACAGCTTATTGCTGCCACAACGGCAGGGCCCAAACCCTCCATCTGCTGTAGGTGAACTAAAAACAACTGATAGCAGCTCTCAGTGATATGCGTCGGGTCCCCGCTATATAATAGCAGCAACATTCACAAATGTTTACAGAACAAGCGGGAACCCAGTGTGCCTGTAGCTTTCTCTATTTCAGTTTTATCACGTGATAGAAAGTCGTGATTTTCAAGCTCAAGGGCAAACTCATCTAATCTGCGGCCTATAATGCATCAAACCAATATTGATGTAAAGACACAAAGCACTGCCATCAAGTTAGCATTTTTAAACATTCGCTCACTAAAAAATAAATAATTTCTAATCAATGACTTTATAACCAAAACAATCTGGATTTTATGTTTCTAAATGAAACATGGCTAGAAGACAGCTGCAGTGCAACAGTCCTCAATGAAGCAGCCCCTCCTAACTTTACTTTCATTGAGTGTCTGCAGGACTGTTAGGAGAGGTGGAGGTGTAGCTGCTCTATTTAAAGATGTCTATCAATGCAAGCAAATGTCATTTGGTCAGTACTTGTCTTTTGAATATCTAGGGATTGTGCTGAAAGGTGCTCCATGCATTCTGTTTATCATTATTTACAGGCCTCCAAAATACTCTCCAGCCTTTGTTGAAGAGGTCACAGAAATGCTATCAATGATTTCAAAGATTTTGACTGGTTTGCTATTGCAGGGGATTTTAATATTCATATAGATAATGCAGAAAACAAAATTTACAAAAGAAATGATAACGGTTCTAAACACCTTTGACCTGATTCACAGCATGTGCATGGACCCACACACAAAGGTGGACACACTCTAGATTTAATCATCAGTAGGGGTCTAAACATGTTCATCCATTGTTATTAAGGACGTAGCACTATCTGATCACTTCTGTATTTTCTTTGATATATTGATCTCTGCTACCACTGAATCTAGATCTGTCTCTGTCAGAAGGAGATGCATTAACGAGAACACTAGTATTGCTGTTTATGGAGGCTATATCTTTAACACCAAGCATTTCTGCAGACTCTGTTCATCTTCTCCTTGATTCCTTTAACTCAAAAGTTAAGAATGTTTTTGATGATATTGCTCCAATAATAGTCAGTAAGAAAACAACAGAAATCAGTTTGGAGAAGATCAGCAGTCCAGACTATGAAAAGACAATGCAGAAAAGCTGAGCGGATGTGGTCGAAGACGAAACTTGAAATTTCACTATAGCATCTATAAAGACAGCCTTTCATGCTTTAAATGTGAAAACTAGCCACAGCTATACAGAATTTCTTCTCAAACCTTACAAACAGTAACTTAAACAACACTCGTACTCTTTTGACACTGTTGAGAAACTGACAAACCACCCAAGTCAGATTCCCAGTGAAATGCACTCAGACAGCAAATGCAATGAGTTTGCTTCCTTCTTTTCTGAGAAGATCATTAATATCAGGAAGGTGATTAGCACATCCACAAGTAATGCAGAGGTCAGACAGATTTGGCCGCAATATCAAAAAGATACTATGTCTATTTTTGAAGCAATTGATAGCAAAATTTTGGAAGAAATAGTGCAGCACCTAAACAACCTAGCCTGACACACTTCCCACATCTTTTTTCAAAAGTGTACTTACTGTTTAGAAGCAGATCTCTTAGAAGTGGTGAACACCTCACTTCTTTCTGGGGACATTTCCAAACTCCCTGAAAACTGCAGTTGTTAAGCCCCTCCTGAAAAAGAGCAATCCTGATAACACCATATTGAGCAATTATATACCAATATCAAATCTTCCTTTTATAGGCAAAATTATAGAAAAGGTAGTTTTTAATCAACTAAACAAATACTTAAACTCAAATGGATTCCTGGACAATTTTCAATCTGGTTTCCGAATGCATCACCGCACAGAGATAGCACTCATTAAGATAATAAATGATATTCGCTTAAAATTTCTGACTCTGGCAAAATATCAGTGCTGGTATTGCTAGATCTCAGTGCTGCGTTTGACACTGTCGATCATAACATACTACTAGAGAGACTAGAAAACTGGGTCGGGCTTTCTGAGATGGTACTCAAATGGTTCAGGTCATACTTAGAAGAGAGAGCCTATTATGTGAGTCTAGGAGAGCATAAATCAAAGTGGATGTCCATGACATGCGGAGTCCCACAAGGCTCAATTCTTGCACTGCTCTTGTTTAGCCTGTATATGCTCCCACTAAAGGGTTCAAATAATGAGAAGAACCAAATTGCCTATCACAGCTATGCTAATGATACCCAGATTTACCTAGCCTTTCAACAAATGACTAGAGCCCCATTGACTCCCTCTGCCAATGTATTGATGAAATGAATAGTTGGATGTGCTAGAAATTTCTTCAGTGAAATAAGGGAAAAACTGAAGTCATTGCATTTTGAAACAAACATGAAGTTTTTCAAGGTGAATGCATAGCTTGACTCTTGGGGTCAAACAACTAAAAATCAAAGTCAGGAATCTTGGTGTGATTCTGGAGACAGACCTTAGTTTCAGTAGTCATAACTATTAACTAAATCAGCATACTATCATCTAAAAAACTTTGCAAGAATTAGATGTTTTGTTTCCAGTCAAGACTTGGAGAAACTTGTTCATCATGCCTTTATCACCACCAAGGTGGACTATTGTAATGGTCTCCTCACCGGCCTTCCCAAGAAGACCATTAGACAGCTGCAGCTCATCCAGAACGCTGCTGCCAGGATTCTGACTAGAACCAGAAAATCTGAGCATATCACACCAGTCCTCAGGTCCTTACACTGGCTTCCAGTTACATTTAGGATTGATTTTAAAGTACTTTTACTTATTTATAAATCACTTAATGGCCTAGGACCTAAATACATTGCAGATATGCTCACTGAATATAAACCTAACAAAACCACTCAGATTATTAGGATCGAGTCAGTTAGAAATACCAAGAGTTCACACACAAACAAAGGGAGTCCGCCTTTAGCTACTATGCCGCCCGCAGTTGGAATCAGCTTCAGAGATCAAATGTGCTGAAACATTAGTCACATGTTATGAGGAGGTAAAGAGGACCAGAAAACAATTGCGGAGCAAATGGTGCCTTTAATGAAAAACAGGAGCTGCCAGAGAGTTCATTCAAAAACAAACTGAAATCTTCATGTTTATATATAATAGAACAAAAATTCACTTGTAGTAGCGTAACAAAACAAAAGTGCCGGCCGCCAGTGCAATAAGCAGTATGTACAGTAGACAGCTCCGTAGCCGCCCAGGGGGGAGCAGAGATAGATGGGCCCATGGACGAGCGGGCAACAAGCTGCGGTACTCTCAGTTCACTCTCAGGGAAACCGTAGGGCAGGGATAGGCAACTTCGGTTAGTGGCCCTCCAGGATCTAGCTCCAACCCTAATTAAACACACCTGAACAAGGCAATCAGTGTTTTTGGGATCACTAGATAGATACAGGCAGGTGAGTTTTTATGAGGGCTAAAGCTAAACTCTGCAGGATAGTGGCCCTCCAGGACCGGGAGTTTGCCTATCCCTGCCGTAGGGGACATGGGTGCTGGCAGCATTGAGAGACTGGCGAGCTGGGCAAAGTGCAAAACAAGGAGTAAATACAGAAAAATCCAGCTAAGCAGAAATCCCCAACTAGATAAGACTAGGACACGACAGGAACATAGGGAATGTAGAGAAAGACGTCTTTTGCTCGTGAGGATCTAGGAATAATCTGGCAAAGAAGGGGGATGAAGGAGGAAATAAGTAGGAGAGTTAATTTAGGGAGAAGGGGGAACAGGTGTAAAAGGAATAAGCGCGAAGACTAGAACAGCTGAAGGAGATTAATAGAGCAAAGGGAAAAGTGTGTGTATTAGTAGGAGAGTGTGTGAGTGAGTGTGTGTGCGATAACGAGGGGGAGAAAGAGAAAAGAAGTCAGGATCATGACAGTCACATTTTAAATCTAGACTAAAAAAACTCATCTGTTTAGCTGTGCATTTTATTAAATGAGCACTGTGCGATGTCCAAAAATGATTGCACTGTATTTTACGTATTCACTGTATTTTATGTAAAATCTTTTTCTATTTTTAACTGTTTTTAAATTTATTTTAAATAAGTCAATTTTTAAATCATTTCCAAAGTTTTCAAATTGCTTGTTTTATTTTTGCTATTTATTTTTCTTCATGATTATTTTACTTTCTTTTATGTAAAGCACTTGAATTACCATTGTGTACGAAATGTGCTATATAAATAAACTTGCCTTGCCTTGCCTTGCCTTAAATTGTCAAATACACACACAAACTACATTCTTAAAGGGACAGCAGCCTAATATATTGTCTGTTACATATGAAATAATCATACTGCTTTTGACTGAATCACTATCAATTTATATGTAATTCATACAGTGAAGACTATACAGTATTTTATTTTTACATTTGATTATTACATTTCTGTAGTATTCTTAAGACATGTTAAATAAACCGAGGCTTCTGAATCTGGAAATCTTAAAGTTTATTTAATTTGAAATATTTTTATATTGTATTTGTCCCTATTGTTTATTTATATTTATTTACCAGATGACTACTTGTCTTGTGTGTAATGATTGCATTCAGCTTTGGCATTTGTTGTAAAATATTGGGTTGAATAAAATGGGAAGAATAAATTAATTTCAAGGATAAAATTTAATTTAGTGAGTTTTTTTTTTTTTCAATATCTATTAAACTGTCTACATCAGTCAAATAGGGAAAGTAACAAAACAAACTAAAAGCAAATCTGCATTTAATCTGAAATTTGATTTAAAATCGTGAGGGAATCGTTTTTAAATTAAATCGTGATCTTAAGAACTGATCTGAATTGAATCGTGAGGTACCAAAAGATTCCCTTAGTATTAAGAAAGGTGAGAGCTGAATTGTCATCATATACATCAGTAATTCAAATTTCAAAATCAAAATAGTATGTAATATAAATATTGTAAAAATTTTATATAAATGTAAATATTCAACTGCATTAAACACGCTATAGAGAGGTATGTTAAAAGAGCAGATCATATGGTATTTTTAAAGTGTCCCCATATTGTATTGGAGTCCCCTACATCAGGTTTAAATGCATCTAAGGTCAGAAAACATTGTAATTTTCTCAGAATATACATTTAATATTTAGAGTCATTTGCCAATGATTAGGAAATGATTCGTTTCAAGCAAGTTCGGAGCAAGCCCCTCCCTTCCTCAAGCCTACTCTGCTCTGATTGGTCAGCTGGCCAAACCTGTTGTGATTGGCACAGAGATGAGTCCTTGAGCCAGTAAGCCAGCGCTACCACTGACAAGCACTCTTTACATAAAAACAATAATATAGTCAATCCGTTCTTATAATGACATAAAATACAAAACCCTTATGCAAGCAAATCGTGCCCACAGCTAAAGTTTAGCTGCTAAAACTGTGACCACTAGGTGGATACGTTGGCCGAAGTGCTAACGTGACTAACTGATTGAAAAACAATACAGTTTGTAAACCAAAATATGTCTACTGTAATGTTTGAAGAACGACAGACAAAAGACGCTTGGTCTTAACTTTTAATCAGAACGCAGAACAGTTGTATCACAGGAGCACCAGCCGAAATCACTCATCTCTCCCGCATTAACCCTGTAACTCCCAGTGCAGCATAATAAACAGCAGTTTCACAATTATTATAAAGTCTGTGTGCTACACTACATTCTTTATTATTAAACAAAGTAATTAGAAAAACGTCAGTCTACAATAAATCGACATATTCTTAGGTTCACTGCGAATTTTTAGAAACTACTTCAGTAAGGACTACTAGAAAATATCATGCTTCACCTGGAAACCTAAAGCTGCACTACGTATACATCACATATTGGCACAAAAACTATTTTTATTTTGAGCACTCAATTGAAAATGTACACCTAACGTATCAATCGTACTACTTACAGGTCGTGGTTCAGAGAGCTTGTTAGTCCAAATTTAAGAAGATTAGAAGCCAACGAAGATAAAAGCCAAGATTAGAGAAGCAGTTCTTGATAAAATGACAAGCACACAACAAAAGGCTCGAATTGTATTTCTGTGGTATCCTTGAACACTGCGTCTTCTCAACATGATGTAAACGCACTAACTAGCGGAAGTGTTTGTGGGCAGATCAGACTCTGTTCGTATTTCGCGGGCAGGCGGGGATTATGCAAATGTGTACCCAGTGACGTACAAGCAAACAGGCAAAAGAGTCGAAAATATAACAACTCGTTACGGCGATTCAGAACCGACTCTCTCTTTTGAGAGTCAGTATCTTTATTTATCATGCACTTTTTTGATTAACAACTTTGAGATTGTTTTCATTTAAGGGATAGCTACGTTATAAACTGCAAAAGAGAGATTTTTCAAAAAAAAACCATCTGACCTGCTCTTTAAGATGAGGGAAGATGCCCCCTAAAGAACAATGTGCATAAGTAGTCCATAAGATGCACTATGTGTCATATTTCACCCAACAGTTTGACCTTTGTGACCTTTCCCCTCCCCCCACGTTGTGTTGACCCCGTGACCTGTCCAGATGTGCCCTTTGACATTTATAATTATGTCCATATGCGGACCCCGGTGTGCGTGAAATCCATCCATCATCCTTTGAGCTCCGGGGGCTGAAATGTGTTGTTTGTTCAGTGACCAAGTGATGAATGAGCTCCCTGAAAGATGTGTTTGTAGATTTTATGGAAGGTCCCATATTCGGACTCATCTGCGGCCGCGTCTGTGTGTGTGGTATGTGACAACGGTATCAGGTTGCATTCTGTAATGCTCACATGCGAGCGCTCTCTCTCTCTCTCTTTGTCTCTTTCATGCACGCATGCGCATTCAATCGCCCCCGAAGTCTTAAGCTCTATTCGCATGGGATTAGTTATCTAGGGACCTGTGTGATTTTTGAAATTACCCTCCCACATCTGAATTTCGTGTTGTGCATTTCCACGGGATAAGCGAAGCCTGTGATTTAACTGGAATTTACTGACTTATCTCCCGGATACCCGATGCCAAGGCTTTGAGAGTCCAGTTCTATGGTTCAGATTGATTAAAAAAAATAAATAATAATAATAATAAATAATAGTTTCTTGCGCTGTGTCATTTACATTTCACCAGGTTAAAATAATATCTCAAGCTTTATGCTTGATTTATTTGTAACACATTAACCTCAAAACGTTTTCAGCCTCTTTTTCTGCAAATTGTATGGTGTAGCGATATGACAGCACCCAAAATACTATTAAACACTCCAACGCAGCTCCATTCTTTGTGAAAGATGGATAAAAAAGGCGCACAGGAAACAAAAAAAGACTTTGAAAAAAGGCGCACAGGAAACAAAAACCTCAAAAAATGATATACGACCCACCAAATCCAGGCAAAATCACAGAGATGTTGATTCGCACGGGACTAATATTATCACAGGACCTCGGTGTTCGGCGAAGTATGGTACAGTAGGTGGCCATCCAAAACGTTGGTTCTACCGCCGCCGCGTCGGCAAAGTTGCATTTGCAGCTTTTGACTGCTGAGTGGCGCTTTAATCACAAGTTTTCAAACAAGCACATCAAAGCACATTTTCGACGAATAGACGTCAGTTTTGCCTCACCGATGTGTTATATTTGACTGCAGTCGGGGGAAAATGAAAGGAAACACTTTAGGCTAGTTAAAATATTTAATATTAACAGATGAAAGTTTGTACTTATGAAGATATGTGTGTTTCTTAGAACGAATTCAAGCAGGATAAATGTCAAGCCTATGAACCTGTGCTTGTATTTTCTCTACACCAGAGTTTATATTTGACACATTTAAATAGTGTGCAGTATTATTTATATAATATGAATTGTGTGTTATATTATTCAAAAGAAATTGTGGTTTACTTGAGTGCATCGGAGCATTAAGAGTGGTAGCCTATTGTGAGCTAGACTTGCATGTTTTATAAAATTATTTTCTTTATTTTAGTACAACGTGAGGAACTGTATAATTTAGCTCCCATTATTCAGGCCTAATTAAAACAAGAAACAAATAAATTAAACCTGCACGATTTAACTAAATCACTGAAACTCTCTAAGAATTTGACTGATTAATAAAACGCCCTCACGTTTAAACTCAAGTTCTCTCATTTATAATCAACGAAATACACATGATGTAAAAAAAAGAGCTTTATTAATTGGCAACTTCAGTGATTTTAAATGAAGTCTTCTTTACTTGCTTTCATATAATTTAAGTAAGTAAAAATAAATAAATAAATAAATGAAAAATAAATTGCAGCCGCATTTAAATGCAGGTTTGTACAATATTCTGTAAAATCAGCAGAGTGCAAGATTTGCTCTGCGCGCATGATGCTGAGTGCACGTGCAGCATTTATTCTTATTTGTCTACATTTTATCTTCATTACAAATCTTGTTTGGTTTTATTTTGGATAATTGCATGTAATATATATATATATATAGATATATATATATATATATATAGAGATATATATATATATATTATATATATATATATTTACTTTGTAATGCATATACAAAATGTGAAATTGCGGAAAATTATTAATGCGCTTGACAGGGAGGCACCCTCTCGTTCACGTGATTTTTTTCCCTAATAATGAAATAACTGAAAATCTTGGTGTCTCACATACATGAGAAATATATCTACAGAAAGCCTGAAATGTCTTTTAAACGAATCAATTCAGAACGAAAGCATTATGTAATCTGTGAGGGTTGTATTTCTCTTCTTTCAAGCCGCGTTCATGTGGAGAGAGTCAGCACTGTGAATTTCATCTTGCAGCCGACAAGAAAACATTTGTTTGTTAATAAATAATTAAAATGTCTCCTTTTTCACAATTAATTGTGGCTACTTCTGCCTGTGCTTTGTGGCAAACTTAATGCACGTGCTTTTGTGTGGAATATATTAAGGCTGCATTATAGTTGTAAATTTAATATAAACCTGCGATTAGTTGAATAATGACAAATGAAAGACTAGTAACTAGAAAAATCTTACGTGGGGGCAGATCTATTAAATACCCTCTAGACATCTCTGATAAAGTTTTTTAAAGCATTTTATACGCATTTGTATAAATTCTTCTTTCAGAACGGTCTGTAATGGAGAGAAGCCTAATGATTTTCCCTTTGAAACACAAAAAATATAAATTTTATTTAAATTTTCGTTTTTGTTTTGAGAATGGCCAACACCATTCTCTGCAGATATTGTGCTTCTTGGTTTGTGCATTTTAAATCACATAATGTGTACAAAATATAATGTCTCCCAAAACTCTGGTGTTTTTTGTCACCTATAAAACGTTCATAGACGGATACTTTACTGATGTCTGGACACTGTTTGGGATTTAGAAAAAAACTTAAACAGATGGTTTAATATAGGCCTATTGTTTATGAATGGGCTACATTCTGTGAAAATCTATATTTCACACTCTAAAAAAAAAAATTAATATTGTATGGACGAAACAAAATAAAATGGCCGACGCTCCACTCAGGGCTCGTAGTTGTGATTGGGCTCAAGCCTCCCCCGTGCGTTTGAGACACGCTGCCGAGTCAGAGTATGAGCGGAGCGGTGTGATTCTGACTGAAGAGGAGCGGATTCTTTAAAAGTAGGAGCGTCGAGGTTTCACATGTCGTTCCAGCAACGCTCCATCAGGAGCACAACTGTCCTCCAACAAAAAACGACCATATAGGGTCGTTTGTGCAAGCACCTTATTACGACCTATATTTACGTTTTAAAGTTAAGCGGCCCTCTAGCGGGCGTAAAAAAAAATAATGACAGTATCGCGTTGCGTCTGTTGCCATGAAAATGACGTATTACGTCATTACCAATCAAACGCACGTTTATTTAAATGCAATGTGTGGACTTTTACACCGATCTCACAGTAATTCGTACATATTTTACTAGGTGGCTTATTCGTTCGAATGACCACACCTAACCCCACCCCCTAAACCTAACCCTCACAGAAATCATGCTAAATTATGATTTATTGAGCATATACATTTTATGTGCACATCCGTTCTCTGGGATCAAACCCATGATAGCATGATTGCATATCAAGGTATAACGCAATAATCTACCAAATCTGAGCTACACGAAACACAAAGCACAGTGCAAATAAAAGAGTACAAAACATTAATATGAATATGCAATTGTAGTATACGCTCTGATGGGTCGTATTTAAGGGATTTGGACAAACGACCTATACGAGCGTATTAGTGGAGGACAGGTTGATATTTAGCTATAGCTTGATACACATAATCTCTCCGATCAGAAGACTATAATGACGGCAATAGTCGAGGGTTACAGGCTAGTTCTCAAGGAGTTTGTCTTCCTTTTACTGATTATTTTCGGGTTAAAGCATGATTTAAACAGATATACAGCACATTCACACATAATCGCTGTCGCAATAATGCATTCAAACAAATGTAATCTTACAGTACTTCATCTGTATCTGAAATCTGTAAGAAATGCATCGATCTGTAGATAAAATAACCGAAAATGTACTGTTATTTTCAATACAAACAAAATTTGCGCAGCAGGAAGCAGCAATTATACCTTTTAATCCTGATATTATTAGTTTGGCGTTTGGTAGGAAAAAAAGGTTGCACACAATAGCCTAATCCCCTTTGAAACTGTCCTGTAATTTTATTTATTTATTTTTATTTTTATTTTTATAGGCTACATTATGAAAATAACATTTCAACTTTAGCCACGGAGGGAGTGAGGAGTAGTGTTTCTGGTATCAGTGAGCGCGGAGCGGAGTGATTATTAATGCCTGGTAGCTATTATAAAAAAATAAATAAATAAATAAAAAATAATATAAAAAAATAAATAAATAAATAAAAAATAATGGTCTTTCCAGCATTAAGGTAATAACGTTACTGCTTTTTTATAATCATCTTGTCTCAGTCATAAATTTGACTGGTAAATGATAAAGAATTATATTAAAACTTGTCTTGAACAATTTCTTTGTCATTTGAATATTGATTTTAAGTATGGAGGCAAAAAAAAAAAAATCAATTAAATCATAAAACAGATTTTTTGTGAAAAAATCAGGGATTTTTTTTTTTTTAGGCTATAAGGCCTATCGCCCAGCCCTAATGCAACAGTTCGCATCTTTTTATTTTATTTATTTATTTATTATTTATTTCATATTTTGAGTTAAGGCACTTCCTCTGAAATTAAGTTATAATATCTAATAAACTTTATTGCACTATACAGTAGTCAACATTTGAAGTGGATCAAACCTTTCTTTAAAGTTGTCCTAAAACCTGTTCTGCAAGTTTGATACCCTCATAAGACTGTCCATATGAAAGAGCAAGAAATTCACACCTTTATCTCAACCCCCCACAAGCTATACAGAACTACCCCAACCCCTCCAGCTGAACTCATCTCGGTCTGTTTTTTGGCTGAGAAGAGCGGTGTGTGTGTTACTGGGTTTGAAACATGCCTGCACTCACAGCAGCCCTACTCTTTTTATTCATTATTTTCCCGCAGCCCATATTATTATTTTCACTAGACCAAAATAATAACAAATCATCAATTAATAATTAATCATTATTTTACGAAAATCATTGTTATTTGTGATCGTGGATGTTTGCGGGAGGCTTTAAGACCAAGTGGAATCCTCCGTCAGCTGCTGCCGCTTCACAGCGAGCGTCTCGCGCTCACTGACCCAGCTTCACCTTCCACGTTTGGATTTTATAAAATCAGTTTGAGGCGAATACAACTTACTGATCATGAGCCCAACATGGCGGGATAGGCGGGGAAAAACATTCAGTCTATCTGAAGTAAGACGTGTTTCATTGAGCTAATGCTGTTAAATAGAGATAAAAAAAAAAAAACCTATAGGCTATTCTTAAACTTGGATCTCATTATATTGAAGTAAAAATCCAAACACCAGAAGCAACCTACACTCTCAGTGTTCTTTCATTGAAAAGTATGCATTTTATTTATTCAAAGGCTATATGGTTGAAATAATATTTTAGGAAGTGCCATTGTGCCATTGTTTAAAAAAATGCATCATAAACGTTTCATAGACCTTCAGTTGTCATGCTTTAAAATCCCATGCCATTTGTATTTTCACTGTATTTTCACCTTCTAAATTACTACCCCAATTCTATAATGGTAAAAATTTATTCAGGCCGATGGCGTTTTTTTATGACATTTATTTATTTTATTTTTAGAATAATTGTATCCTACATAAATGGGTGAATATATTATTGTACATAACAAATAATTGGATTGTCCCTTATTCTTTCCCTTATTTTTTAAAAGAATAAATACTTATTTTCTTAAAAATAAACATTTTAAATAAATAATAAAAGAAAGAACCTCTATTAACCCTTATTTGTAGGTTGTAGGAGATATGCCAGCGATTAATAGATTTTAAAAAGAAAAAAGTGGGTGCTTGGTTTCAGAAGAAAACGAATACAGCTTGTAAAAAATGCAATGATGAAAAAGTCATGCTAACTTATTAATTCATAGAAATAATTGAAGCAATTAAAACCTTTTTTATACTAGATTCAACTTGAATTTCAATACTATGAAACTGACTTTAAAATCTCAAGGAGTTTATAAGTTGAAACGGTAAAAAATGTCACAGTGCATGTTAAAATAGTCTAAATGAACTTGTGTCTTATATTGTATCTGAAGACCTTGATTGCATGTTAGCATAAAACTAACAATATATTTAGATTTTTTTTTTTTTTTTTTTTTTTAAATGAACAATTTCCTGTATAAAATGTGACAGCAACCTTTATATCAAACATTTTGAAATCGTCCACAGCTGAACAACACGAGAGGCAGATTGAGTGTGCGGAGTGAATGTGATGCACAAAGTAATTTTTAGATGCAATGGAAAAAAACATACACGAAAACACGCTAAAAATAATAATTAAGTTTGTGAGAGTTGCATTTTATTACATTCAGAAATAATAACGGCAGGCCTAATAATGCTATAGGCTAATGTACCAACAGGATATTTTTAGTTCCCTTCACTTTACAACAAATCCTTTAAATTAAACAAATTTATCAGAACAGAACAATAATTACAAATATATAATTCTAATGGATAAATATAATTGCAGTATATAATAATATAGGCTTATAAACAAAAAAAATAAATAATAATAATTAAAAATAATTAAAGCGATAAGGTTGGGCTTATCTCTCTCATTCCGGACAAATCCAAACATGTTGCCCATTTGAAGCTAAACTCTTATTCATTAGGTAAAATATGCTTTGGATTTCACACGTGTTTCAGTATCGATGGAAAAAAAAATCATAATGAGTAAAAATATGCCAAAGTGGCCCGCTGCTCGCGCCGCATGATTTGGTGAACGACTGCTGGTTTCCAATGAATATGTGCGTGTGAGGCACCAGCGCGATCAAAGTCACAATTCAAAATTTTTGGTCACACAGTAAAGGCATGATTCAAAAATGCAAAGTGTTAGCAATTTGAAAAGTCACAGATAATAACAGAGTGAATAAGAATTATTTGTAATTGCTGGACTGTTCTCATTTCGCTCTGCAAATGGAACCTGAAGATTATTATATATATATATATTTTTTTTTAACCAAGAAAGAACGAAATGAAAAACATTTAGCTTTAAATCCGTGTGTATATATATATATATATATATATATATATAATATATATATATATATATATATATATAGATATGTGTGTGTGTGTATATGTATGTAATGACTGTTTAATAACAATAGCATGCATAAGAGCCCTTGTGTAAAGGTCTTTCTTTAAATTTTTGATGAGTAGACTGTAGCCTAAGACTATCCTATTTTTTTAATGACTTTTAAGGATGTTATAATGTATACTATAATGTTATTGTTGTTTAACGTCTTCCTTTCATTTTACAATTACATTCAGTTCGCAATCCGTCCCTTTGCACCACCTGGCGGTACGAGCGCGGTGGTATTACCCATTTTGGTTGTCTACCTACTGTATGTCCTTTGCGGGGGGAATTTTTACATTACAAATTACAGACATGACCGATTCGCACGGGATTAAGATCACAGACAACCTACGCAATTATTACAAATGACTGGAGTTCACCAGGTAATACTAATCCCGTGCGAATAGGGCTTTATTCTCTCTTCTTTTAAATGAAAACAAATAAATAAATTATGTGATTGCACATGATATAAAACAAATCAAAACATTTACGCTAGTTTTTGTCATCACTAAAAATATAAAAACTTACATTTTTACCAGGATCGGGAAAAAAAAATCTATATTTTAACAGGCCAAACAGTAATGGTTATCGGGATCCCCCAGACATGTCCGGACATGTCAAACGTCCATGTTTTATGGAGGCTTTACATTGACATAATTCAATTCACATTCATTTTTTATAACGTTTTTCACAAAACAAATTGTTGCAAAGCAGTTTCTACATTATATTTATATATTTATATTTACATTATATTAATGAATTTTATACACTATCATCTCCTCAAGCTACCCATCACAGTAAACTTTCTAATTTTCAGAAACATCATGTTTTATAATTTCTAATTTAGAAAAGCATGCTCATGGTGACAAACATTTGGAGTATTACTACATTCCATTGTCATTCCATAGACATAATGATTTTTTACTGTACAAAAAACTGTACACCTACCCATCACACAAATTCTGCATACAAACATTTTTAATTAAATATAGTTTTTAAGCAATCTGAATTATGAGGACTCGAAATATCCCCATAAACCACATTTACGCTGTTATAGCAGTGTAATACCCGTGCCATTACGCAAATCTGTGCTCTGATAAATCATATAAACAAGCACACTCTCTCTCACACACACACACACACACACACACACTACACTGACAGGACAGCTGACTCTCTCTCTCTCTCTCTCTCTCTCACACACACACACACACACACACCACACACACTCTATCTCTCTCTCTTTCTCTCTCTCTCTCTCTCTCTCTCTCTCTCTCTCTCTCTCTCTCTCTCACACACACACACACACACACAGCTGTAGTGATTGTTGTTGTTATTAATGTCTCTGTTCTTGTATTCAGGGGTCTGTTTTCTCACACTGGATCCAAACACAGCACACACTGAACTCATTCTGTCTGAGGAGAACAGAGAGGTGACATGTGTGATGAAGAAGCAGCCGTATCCTGAACATCCAGACAGATTTGATTATGTGTATCAGGTGTTGTGTAGAGAGAGTGTGTGTGGGCGCTGTTACTGGGAGATTGAGTGGAGTGATAGTGTGTATATATCAGTGTCATATAAGAGCATCAGCAGGAAGGGACGGGGTGTTGAGTGTTGGTTTGGACATAATGATCAGTCCTGGAGTTTGATCTGCTCTGCTGACAGTTACTCATTCAGACACAAATACAAAAAGACTCGTCTCCCCGTGAAGCCCATTAGCAGGAGAACAGGAGTGTTTGTGGATCACAGTGCAGGAACTCTGTCCTTCTACAGCGTCTCTGACACAATGAGCCTCATCCACACAGTCCAGACCACATTCACTCAGCCACTCTATCCTGGGATTGCTGTTTATGGTTATAAGTCATCAGTGAAACTGTGTTGATGAATCAGAAGAGACTGACGAGAGATTCTACCCATAATGCTTTGAGCTGCATGATAAATCAGTAACAGTGAGATGTTACAGAGTCTCTTCATGACATTGATACTGCATCTGAACGTTCTGTCACTGAAATAACACTCAGAATAAATGTGTCAGAAATCCTCATAAAGACAGTAAGATCAGTGTGTGTGTGTGTGTGTGAGTGTGAGAGAGAGAGAGAGAGAGAGAGAGTGAGTGTGTGTGAGAGAGAGATTTGATTTTTGAATAAAAAAAAAACCACTTTATTTACAATTTTAACAGTATCTTTTCACAATAAGCTGACCATAAAATACATTCAACACATTACACAGAGGATATTAAAACCTAATGAAATTACAAAGAAAAACACAAATCACCTTCACAAACTGCACACAAAGCACCATGACTGCACCCATATTAATTCAAAGTTTGAAAGATCTCTCATAGTTTTATAAAAACCGAAAATCAATCAAAACTCTAGATTTTATCAAAGTTAAAAAAAAAAAACATATTTACATCATCGCTACACTTTTGTTCCACTCTGTTTTTCCTGCTGATATAAATAGCCATTTTTGCTTGCCCTAAAATGAAATTCAACAGTTGACAGGTGAAACGTTTTTTTTTTCTGAAAGTACTTAAAACCCAAAATGAAATTCTCAATACAAAATGTTTCATCAAACCTACAAAACAATTCTTTTAATCTCACAAACAAAGGTTCTAATCTAAAACAATGCATGAAAGCATGAAAAACAGTCTCCCTTTGAAGACAGAAAGGGCAAGCAGAATTAACTTCTGGATTCAGCATTAAAAATAAAAGAATTGACAGCAATGGCACCATGGAGAATTCTCCATTGTATATCACCAAACCTTTTAGACAATGGTGGCTTAGATAATGATCTCCATTCAGGTTTTACATCATTTCTCAATTTGAAAACAGAACGCCATTGTGTATCAGTTCTTTTTTTCTAACATTTTCTTATTAAAAACCAAAACACAGGCTCTATACAGTTTTTTTCCCTTCACTTGACAAGAAATCTAAAAGTAAAGATTCACCTGATTCCAGCAAAAACCCTATACCCTCTTCAAGATTGGGTTTAATAATCAAACATGGAAAAGGATCCTCAACATCGGGAGTACAAACCCCTGTAAAAAAGTCTCTTAACAAAGGTTCTTCTTCAACTGTAAAACATGATTTGAGTTTAACAAAAAAACGAGTTAATAAACGAACAGATCTGATTCCTAAATGATTGGATACAACATCCACATTCTCAAAATGAGCCCCAAGTATCAGCCCAGTTAAAGTCAACAAATGTCCCAATGTAAAAAACTTGGATTTCTGAAATATGGTGCTGAACCCTGGGAGAAAATGAGTTCTCAGTCTTGTGAACATGAACCCCAAGTATCAGTGGTTCCTGCAAAAGCCAGTGGAGAGAAAATGAGTTCTCAGTCTTGTGAACATGAAAAAAACTCCACACCTTGAAAAGATTTCGATAGAAAGCAGGCAGTTCCGATAAATCCAATTTGGTTGGATCCATTAAAAAGAGGGATTTATCCAGTCCGAAACCCCCAATAGTGTGCAAAATGGTGCATTCTACTTTGTAAGTGAATCAAACCATGCCCGCCTTCATCTTTGGGGAGGTATAATACACAATGTGGGACCCCAGTGCAGTTTGTCCCAAAAAAAGTTAACAACAGCAGCTTGAACTTCCGCTAAAAACTGTGGTGAAGGGTCTACACAGGCCAATCTATGCCAAAGTGAAGATGCCACTAAGTTATTAACAATGAGAGTTCGCCCCCTATAGGACATATTCGGTAGTAACCATTTCCACTTATCCAAGCGCCCCTTAACTTTTTCCATCAGCCCCTCCCAATTTTTTTGTAACACACTGTCATCCCCTAGATAAACTCCTAAGTATTTTATACCCCCATTCCCCCAACACAAACCATCAGGAAGGCAAGGTTTACCATCAGTCCATTGTCCCAACAATAAAGCATTACTTTTTTTCCAATTAACTTTTGCAGAAGGCAACAGTCTAAATTCTTCAGTTAAATTAAGTAAAATCTGCACATCACTTTGTCTGTTGATCATTACCACAATATCATCGGCATAGGCTGACAAACATATCTTATTATTACAAACTGGTAAAAACAAACCACTTAATTGACCTCTTATCTGTTGAAGCAATGGCTCAATATCCAAGGAATACAACATTCCAGACAAGGAGCAACCTTGTCTGATACCCCTGAGAACCTGAAAAGGAGCACATAAGCCACCATTTATTTTCAGCATACTCTCAACGTCACAATACAGTACCCTAATCATATCTATAAAATTTTTGCTAAAACCAAAAGCTGTTAAAGCATTCCACAAATATGAGTGCTCTACTCGGTCAAACGTCTTCTCCTGATCCAAAGATATCAAGCCACAGTCCAAATTTAACAATTTAGAGACATAAAAAAAAAATATCCCGAATTAAAGAAATATTATTGAATATAGATCTACCAGGGACACAGTATGTCTGGTCCGGATGGATAACCTGACCCAACACTCCAGCCAAACTATTACCCAATGCCTTAGAAAGTATTTTATAGTCGCTGCAGAGAAGCGAGACAGGGCGCCAGCTCTTAATATCTGTAAGGTCCCCTTTTTTTGGAAGAAGAGTGATCACCACTCTTTGGCAACTCAACGGCAACCCGCCCTTTGACAAGCTGTCCTTCAGTACCTCCAGCAGATCTACACCCAACTCCAACCAAAAAGCCTTATAGAAGTCAACCGGGAGGCCATCAACTCCTGGTGCCCTCCCAGACTCCATGCTTTGTAGGGCCTTATAGAGCTCTTCCAGGGTCAGCACTCCTTCAAGATCATGATTACCCTCCTCTGACACCTTTGGTAGGCTGTCAAGGAAAATGTTGTCCACACAACACTCTGACTTGAGCTCACTCCTACACAGATTTTGATAAAACTGTACTCCCTTCCCCGAATATCAGCAGGATCCAACAATAACACTGCATCTTCGGAGCGCAATCCATGAATAAACCGTTTCTGCCTGTTCTTTTTTTCCAGATTGAAAAAGTATTGGTATGGTGCATCCATCTGGTCAACGCTTTGAAAGCGTGACCGGACCAGAGCCCTCTGTACTTTATGCCCCAGTATATCAGCTAACCGAGCTTTCTTCTTTGAGCAGGCTTCTAAATAATAAATCTCACCTGTAGATTGAGCCAAATTTTGAAATTTAATTATCTCTCTTTCCAAAAACTCTAAAGAACGAGTCAACTCCTTAGTAACATTATGAGTATACTGTTGAGTAAATTGTCTTATTTTTACCATACCAACATCCCACCACTGTTGCAATGAATAAAAAGAATACTTCTTTGTTCTGTGAGTTTCCCAGAAATACTTAAATGATTCCTTAAAAAAAATATAATTTAACAAATTAGTATTAAAATGCCAGTATGCACTTTTTGGTTTTATTGAGCTTAAATAAGCTTACAGTGCACCATACTGTGATCTGTAAAACTTACTGGTGTTATATAACATTTATTGAAAATACTAAGATGGTGATTAAAACTGTAAAATCTGTCCAGCCTAGCTAATGATATAGCATTATCACATGTGTGAACCCAAGTGTACTGCCTTTCACTGCCATATAAAGATCTCCAAATATCACATAATTTTTAATAATATGAATAAGACGGTTACATGGAGCTAAATGAGGCTCAATGTGATTTCGATCTAAATTGAGCTCAGTACAATTGAAATCACCACCTAGGAACAAGAAGACTTCAGGGCAACAGTTTTGTAGAGTTGAACACAGTATGTCTAAAAAAAACATTCTTTCAACTGGTGCAGTTGGAACATAAACGCAAATAAAAATAAACACATAACCTTCAACAACAGCTCTAATTTTTAAAAGCCTAACTTTTACTATTTCATCAACATCATAAGAAATAGGACTAAAATTCTTTGTGAATAAAATGGCAACTCCCCCACTTATTGAAGTATTATGGCTTAACACAGGGATGCCATCAAACTCCCTCGCCCAGTTAGCAGCATTTTTCAAGTCACTATGAGTTTCTTGTAACAAAACAACATCAATATCTTTCTGTTTAATTACTTCATATATTGTAGCTCTTTTTTCTAGAATCTCTTTCTAGTTAACATTATAGCTACATTCACTCACAAAAAAGAAAAAGGAAAAAAAAAAAACACCCAAATAGCCAAAAAACATCAGCCATTCTACTTTTAAAATTAACAGACATCATTGTTTATAGCAGTATTTGTCACGGATGAGGTCCTTCCACACACAGTACTCATTATCCCCGATCACAATCACCGGACTTTTGATTTGCTGCACCTGTCGCCCTCTCATTAACTCTGTTCTATATAAATCAGCCACAGACACACACTCTCTGTCCGGTCTCGTCTAAGCAAACTACATTGTGAGCTATTGTGGACTAAACCTGACTCTCTGTCTATTTAATAGATTTCTATCATCATCATCTTCATCTTCAGTGGAGTTTTGGATTTCGGAGTGTGTCTGTGTACCTGTGGTTTCCCTACGAGCTTCAATTTATCTGCCATTGACTCTTAACTCTTTGCCATTTCATTAAACTGTTCCATTTAACCTGGAAATGGCCTCTGTCATCTTCTGTCCCTGACAGAAGACCGGACCAATATATTCTACATGTCTCAACAGGATCAGGACACATTCCAGAGCCTGGCAACTTAACGCCACCATCACAGATTCAAGTTCGGCTACCGTAACCACAGTCCCTATGGCCAACCCTAATCCGTTCTCTGGTGAGGCACATGAGTGCAAAGGATTCCTCCTCCAGTGTGAACTTATTTTCGAGATGCAACCCACCCGTTATCCTACAGATCGCAGTAAAATTGCCTTCGTCATTTCATTACTCACCGGGAAAGCACCAGAACGGGCCATTTCTTAATTCCTATCGCACTTTCAGTGAGTATTTCCAAGAAGTTTTCGGCTTTCCTGAAGGCTAACATCAAGCAGGGAAAAGCTTCGGCCACGGATTACTCTCTTTGTTTTCACATGCTAGCGTCCGCCAAACGCTTGGGTCGAACGGGCCCTTATAACCACGTATCGCAATGGTCTTAATCCAGAGCTTTGTTTACAACTGTCTGCATTTGATGATACCATCGGGCTTGAACGTTTCATTCAGAGAGCGATCCGCACGGAGAATCGGATGTTAGCATGCCATCATTCCACTGTTGCACTATGTCGCCCACCAGAGCTGCCCTCTCCAGGACCAGAACCGGTGCAGCTGGACTCAACACGGATCCCACTGTCAGAGCGACAACAGCGGCTGACCCAGGGTCTGTGCTTATACTGTGCCAGCAAAGGGCATGTTATCGCGGAATGCCCCATCCGTCCACCCAGAGCTTTGGTGAGTACAGTCCAACCAGAGAAACACATATATACTCCCTTAACAACTAAAGTTAAGTTATCGTTTCATAATTTTTCTGTTACAGTGTCTGCCCTCCTCGACTCTGGGTCAGCCGGGAATTTCATCTCCGCCCAGCTCTGCCAGCAGCTTAACATCCAGAAAGAGCCCATTCCACAGAAACTAAAAGTTCAGTCTGTCACCGGAAAACCCTCAAACCGTTCATCAATCCAGCATCGCACCAACGAAATCACTCTGACAGTGGGTATCCTGCATCAGGGAAAAAAAAAAAATCAAACTTCTGGTCCTGGAGGATTCCACCGCAGACGTGATTCTTGGGAGGCCATGGTTAATCGAACATTACCCAGAGCTCTCTTGGGACACGGGAGAGGTAAAACGATGGAGTGATCACTGTTTTCCACAATGTTTTCCTGAGATGCCAAAACCTCATCGTCCTCCTCCAAAATTAAAGGTATGCAGCACTACAATAGAAAGTCCCAAGGATAATATATCTGTTTCTATTCCTCCAGAATATGCCGAATACAGTGACATTTTCTGTCCCAAGAGAGCTTCAAAACTACCACCACATCGGGCATGGGACTGTGCGATTGACCTCCTTCCAGGTGAACCAGTGCCCAACGGCAAAGTCTATTCACTCACCATCCCAGAACAAGATGCAATGGAGAAGTACATCTCGGAAGCTTTGGAGCAAGGGTACATCCGACCATCAACTTCCCCTGCTGCTTCACCATTCTTCTTTGTGGCAAAAAAGAATGGAGGACTTAGACCCTGTATTGATTACAGAGGGTTAAAATGCCATCACCCGAAAATTGTTATCCTCTTCCCCTCGTCCCAGCGGCGCTATAACAGCTCCATAGTGCAAAGGTATTTACAAAACTAGATTTACGTAGTGCTTATAATCTTATCCGAATACGTGACAGCGAGGAGTGGAAGACGGGTTTTGTGACCCCTACTGGTCACTGGGAATACTTGGTGATGCCATATGGCCTAGTCAACGCGCCATCCATATTCTATGACTTTATGCACACTATTTTTAGAGATCTGCTAAATCGTTTTGTGATAGTATACATTGATGACATTTTGTTCTATCAAAATGACCAAGTCTCCCAAATACAACATCTAAAAAACCTATTCATTAAAGCTGAAAAATGTGAATTTCACGAAACAACCATAAAATTTCCATCAAATTCCTAGGTTTTCAAGTATCCAGTCACAGAGTGAGTATGGACGAGGGGGAAGGTCAATGCTATCAAGAACTGGCCCAAGACTGTCTCAGTGAAGGAACTTCAAAGATTTCTGGGGTTTGCGAACTTTTATTATAGATTCATCAACAACTCTAGTGTCATCGCATCTCCACTGACGTCTGCATTAAAAGGTAAACCCTAAAAGTTAACCTGGAATGATGAAGCAGATGTAGCATTTAACACGCTGAAGAGAACTTTCTGCGAGGCACCCGTCCTCATTCACCCAGATCCAAACAAACCTTTTACTGTGGAGATAGACGCTTCTTCTACAGGTGTCGGAGCCGTCCTATCCCAGCAGCAGGGGAACCAGGCTCGTCTCCATCCATGTGCTTATTACTCTTACAAGTTCAGGCCGGCGGAGAAGAACTACGATATCAGAAATCGAGAGCTACTAGCGATCAAACTGGCTCTCGAGGAGTGGCGCCATTGGCTCGAGGGGGCGCGTCATCCATTCACAGTATTAACAGACCACAAGAACCTCCAGTATCTGTGTGAGGCAAAAAGATTGAATCCCCGACAAGCCAGGTGGGCCCTCTTTTTTTACTCGTTTTGATTTCACCATCTCATATTGTCCTGGTAACAAAAATTGTAAGGCAGATGCATTGTCAAGACTGTCATCTTCAGAGGAAGACACCACGCCTCCTAAAACCATCCTACCTGCAAACGTTTTTGTCTGCCCCATCAAGTGGAGTAGAGATGATATCATTCCCGATACGCCGAACGCTCCGCCGGGTTGTCCAGCTGGATTAAAGCATGTACCCTTGCATCAACGGACACCACTTATTACCAAATCTCATGTCTCCCCAGGCACTGGTCATCCCGGCATCCAACAAACCCTCTCGCTGCTAAAACATCGCTTTTGGTGGCCCAACATGGCAGAGGACATCAGAAGGTTCGTGAGGGGGTGTAAGGAGTGTGCGATGGCAAAGACACAAAAAAACATCTGCCCCACGGAAAACTCCATCCTCTTCCTGTTCCCCGTCGTCCATGGTCTCATCTCGGAGTGGATTTCGCCACAGATTTGTCCACTTCTCAAGGTAACACCTGCATATTTGTAGTGGTGGATCGATTTTCAAAGATGTTGAGATTAATACCCCTCAAAGCACTGCCGACTGCCATGGAGAGTGCAGAACTTCTGTTTCAACATGTATTCAGGTATTTTGGCCTTCCAGAGGATATTGTTTCGGATCGGGGCCCACAATTTATCTCCCGAGTATGGAAATCTTTCTTCAAGCTTCTGATTGTAACCATTAGTCTGTCATCAGGTTATCACCCTCAAACAAACGGCCTTACAGAACGAAAAATCCAGGAAGTGAGTCGCTTCCTCCGAACCTTCTGCCATGACCACCAGAACTCTTGGAGCCAGTTCCTACCCTGGGCCGAGTATGCACAAAATTCTCAACGCCAACAGCCCACCGGCCTCACCCCATTCCAGTGCGTGCTCGGTTACCAGCCTCCCCATGTTTCCCGTGGACCGAAGAGCCAAGCGAAGTACCATCTGTTCAACACTGGTTCCGAGAGAGTGAGAGGTCTGGGACTCAGCACACCACCACCTCCAGGCAGCTATTCGACGTCATCAGCAGCAGGCGGATGCCAAACGTGACCCGACGCCTAACTTCAAGATCGGAGACAAAGTCTGGCTATCGACACAAAACATCCGGCTCCGTCTGCCTTGCCAAAAGCTGAGTTTATTGGTCCATTCGTCATCATAAAGGAGGTCAATCCGGTAGCCTTCCAGCCCGTCTCCCCTCACACTACCGGATTCATCCAGTTTTTCATGTTTCCCAGTTTAAACCCATTTTATCCACCTGTCACCTTTTATCTGCTGTCACCAGCGGACCCTTGGGGGGGGGGGTCCATGTCACGGATGCGCCAGGTCATTCCAAACACACTACTCATTATCCCCGATCACAATCACCGGACTTTTGATTTGCTGCACCTGTCGCTCTCTCATTATCTCTGTTCTATATAAATCAGCCACAGACACACACTCTCTGTCTGGTCTTGTCTAAGCGAACTACATTGTGAGCTATTGTGGACTAAACCTGACTCTCTGTTTATTTAATAGATTTCTATCATCATCTTCGGTGGAGTTTTGGATTCCGGAGTGTGTCTGTGGTTTCCCTACGAGCTTCAATTTATCTGCCGTTGACTCTTAACTTTTTACAATTTCAATAAACTGTTCCATTTAACCTTGAAACGGTCTCCGTCATCTTCTGAAGACCAGACTATTGAGATTCCTCACAATTTTTTTTGAAGTCGATAGACTTCTTTGTTAGTAAAGCAACTCTCTGCCATTAGGCTTCTTGCTTTTTTCAGCGAACTGTTTGACATCAGGAAAATATTCCTGCACGTGCACACCTCTTTTATTTTTTTTGTTGATCTAAGTAATAACTTAATATCAAGTCCGTAATCCCGACCAATGAACTCCCTGGAGAAAGTGTCATACTAGAGTCAGAAGACCCACCATTACTTTCTGTATCCTGATCCATATCGTCTTGCACTTCACTCATTTTACTTATTTTGGCATTAAATATTTTTTTAATCATCTTCCTTTTATGAGGCATTTTGAAAAAAATGCTCTTCCTCCACACAATCCGTCACACATGCTTCTGTCTTTATCCTCAGAAAACTGTGTAAAGCACTTTCATTTTGCTCATCTCCTTTATCCTCAGAAAACTGTGCCACGCTCGGTAAACCTTTGACACTAGCCTCTGAAAGTGTTTTGGCGTGTATTGTGCCCGGGTGTTCACACTGCAGTGAAGTCGAAGCAACAACACTCTCACCGGGAACACTCGTAGCCGTCACTGCCACAGCTGAGCTCGGCCCCTGCAACACCTCAGCTGTGTCTGCAACCAAACTCACCACCATCACCCCCAGTACTCTCATTAACTACGTTTGTTTCCCTTTCTGAATTTTTTTCAGGACAATTGCGAATTAAATGTCCAGATTTGCCGCAAAACACTAAACACTTAGATTTCGCGGTAGTGACAAAAAAGACATATTCAAAATTGTCAATTCGAAAATTAGCGTCATGTCTAGCTCGACATCATCCTGAATAATCATATACGCGAATCTCCTGAACGAAACAATGTGTTTCAACAGAGGTGATCTGCTATTGATTGGAATCTTTTTAATCGTAGATACCAATTTTCCATATCGAGATAAAGCTTGTCAAAATTTCGTCACTTACGAAGGTTGGAACATTTGACAACGTGACTCTCTTAGCTGGCAACGAAAGAGGAAGAACAGACAAAATCACCACCAATGACTATTCCATGTTCGACTACTTCATTGACTTTATCTACACTATTAAGAAACACCACAATGGCACTATTCATTCTGGAGGCGGATAGCACACTCTCGTGCCCCCACAACCTCACCAATGGCAAGAAAACATTCCTCCACACTCACCGCGGCGGCTACTTTAACCGCATGAGTGAACTCAAAACCTGCACACGTGGGGCCGACATGCTTCCCCGATAAAGTGGATAGCACGCGGCCCAAACAAAGAACAAAAAAATACTAAATAGAAAAGACCAGAAAAACAGCAATTGGAAAAAATAGAAAACGGCTTCAATCACAAGCCCTCCAGTCACGCTCACACCCTCCATCAACTCGCACCCAGACACACTGGAAGTGAGAGAGAGAGTGAGTGTGAGAGTGAGTGAGTAAGTGAGTGAGTGAGTGAGTGTGTTTCAGGTTCAGGTATACCCTACGTTATGGGGACAATGGTGGCAATATCCAAAATCCTTGTCCTTGTGGATTTTTAATTTTTTTTTGTCCCTGTGAGGAAACAACCTTATAAATCATACAGAATGGATTTTTTGAAAATCTTAAAATGAACAATGTTTTCTGTAAGGGGTAGGTTTATGTGTAAGGTTGGTGTATGGTGACTGAAAATACAATTTGTACAGTATAAAAGCCATTACGTCTATGAGTGTCCCATAAAACATGGAAACGTGTGTGAGAGAGAGAGAGAGAGAGAGAGACCCCAAAAGAATCAGCTAAAGTGTTGATTCTTCATAAGCAGGTTTTATTTAAAATGTTGGGGCTTATTTAAAATTAGTTTTGTCTTGTCATATCATGTTATGAACTTTGATTTCTTTTAAGCAATATTGTTCAGCACAATGGTTACCCATTGTAGCTTTATTGTGCTTTATAAATAAAATGAACTGAACTAAAGCATGATTCTGTGCACATAATATGAGGTGGATGTTGTAAAGCCATTAACACAAGCACACAGAGGATACTCGCATCTGCTGTCAATTAGACACCTTCACTGCTAGAAGGAAATGGATAGGGACGGTGGGCAAGGATGTTGAAACCATTTTTAACTTAAGACTTCTCATACATTTATCTATTCAACCTACAGATTAGGTTGTTCTGATCCTACAGAGGTGTTAGCATACACACATACAGATGAGATAGAAAGAACATGCCCAGACATAACACCTTTTCAAAAGTATATAGAAATATGGTCTTGGTGAATTCTTTAATTCTAGGCTATGTACATTCTGCTGAACAATAGTAATACATTTCTGGCAAATATTTAAATTAAACCAGACTTTTATTTTGACAGGTTGCCATGAATACCTGTACAGTTCCGTGTATGTGATATGATGCTAGTTTTACTCAAATCAAATGGTCAAATGCTCATGAAGTGGCTCTCAGTGCAGTTCTGGAGATGTTGTTCATGTGTTTACGTCCTTATTTAGTGAGACGGCAGATGCTGAAATCACAGTGAGTATCATGCACACTTTTGTGCGTTTAATATACGAAGTCGCGCATCTGCGCCATTCATTAACAGAGACACGCAGAACATGCAGGATTCATAGTTAAATAGACTTTTCCGCCTTAATATTTACAGATACTAGTCCATATCGCGATTTGATGTAAGTGCAATGACCTACTCGCGATTCTGTCCGCATTTCCTCATTGCGGAAATCATAGGGCCCTAGGTCCTAGGTGTCAGATCCTTCAGAATTCTAATATGCCAACTAGCTGTTCAATAAACCGTTCTTACTATTATTAATGTTGCTAAATGTCTGGTGGTGATGTGCTTTAATTACATGGCATGCAGGAAAAAAAAAGTAGGCTAAACATTGTGGGAACGAATTAGTAAATCTTGCACACAATTTATTCTTTTCTTGCATGTCATGTGCGGGGCTCCATATTTAATACTGCTTTACTATCAGAAGATAAACCTAAACAATATTGCAATTACCAAAGAACCATAATTCTTGAGCTTCTCAGAAGACTAAAAAAAAAAAAAAAACATTCATAAAGAGTAAAGATATGTAAAATGAAAAATATGGAGTTCCCTTTCAAGGGAACTTCGAACTGCGTCCTCTAGGGGTCGCTATGGGGAACACCTCGTCGTGACCCGTGTCTGAAGCATACAATGAAAAAACACCAACGAGTTGGCCGGCGACAGCCTCTGACACCACTACCGGTGCGACTATAAAACAGGCACTGGGAAAACACGTCATTCTCTTCTTCGTCTTCACTGACTGTTTTGTTTGAAGCGTGCATCTGAAAAGAACCGTTAAGAGCGCTCCTTCTCTGTCTATCATGGCGACTACTAGCAAGCGTTTAGACAATGTATGCATCCGTGTCTGCGTTATTTGACACCTGATGACACACACGATCTTTACGTCATTTGTTTGGGTAAAGAGCACGCACGCGATGTCTTTGAGGAGGCAATCTGCGTGCATTGCAAGCGTTTTTTCAAGGAAAAAGCTCCGCTCTCGTTCGTCTCTCTTTCCGAGAAAAAAAAAAAAAAGGCAGCCATCTGCTTCCCGCGGTTCAGGACCCGCCGCTACTGAGGCACGGAGGAGAATGAGCTTGTGAGAATTTCAGGTGGATCTGTCTGAATGGTTTAAAGAGGGATTGCCCTTTCGCGCTCATAATGGCGGCAGACGAGAGAGAGCCTTGGGAGGATGATGTTATATCTTTAACACTTTCTGATACTGAGGTTAGTGCTCTGCTGGGTTTTTACCCAGGAAAAGCAGGAGATATTTGAGGATGGTGAAGAAGCTGAGGCTGAGCCTTCTCAATTCTCCTGCCCTGCGTATGTAGAGCTGTTGGAGTTTATGGATCGCGCTTTGATCAGTGTTATCTTTCTGACCATAGCCCTCCAGCTCAGGTGAGCCTTCCATTTCTGCCTGATCTCCATACAGAGATCGAAAGGAAATGAAAGAGGCCGTTTTCTTCTCGCATCCATCGGTTTCGGCATAAGAGTTTTGCCGACATCGAGGCGATGCGCGAAAACGGCTATGAGAGGATGCCCCCGTAGAAATAGCTTTCATTCTGCGGGGGAGACATCCTCTCTTAATCTCCCTCCTTGCCATCTAAGCCCCTTCAAGCAATGCATCTTGCTTAAATGGCAAGGCATACGCAGCAGCAGGTCAGGCTGTGGCTTTATTACAAAATAAATGCTTCAAGCATATCAGACTGATCTGCTAAGAGACCTGGATAGAGGCGAAGGCTTTTTTCCTGATCAGGTAGCCGAGCTGCGCCGCACCACAGGCCTCTCTCCGGGCTACCAAGCAGGCCGCCTCTGCCAAGCGCAGGACTATGGCAGCCATGGTGGTGCCGGAGAGACTTCTGTGGATGAACCTGGCAGACATCGGGAAGAAAGAAAAGGCTTTCTTCTGGATGCTCAGGTTTCGCCTTCTGAACTTTTCGGTATTTCCGTTGAGACGGTGATCGAGAAGTTCGGGGAGACGAAGGCGCACTCCGCTGCTTTCAGATCCTTCGTTCCACGAAGGTCCAGGTCTGAGCCAGGACAACATAGGGGTCCTGGCCTGTCTCGATCTGAGGATCAAAGACGGGCACAGAAGGCTAGTGTCGCGACTCGCGCTCCTCCCCCACCTGCGGGCAGGGTTAAGAGGAATTGTGGGTCACAAGGGGGTAAGCAGAACCTAAGCGATGTGATCCAGACGAGGCAGCGTTCTCTTCTGAGTCAGAGTGATACTGAGGTATCTACTCGTTCCCTTTAGTGATTTTTAACTTCTGCTTTTATCCTCTCCTTCCCAATTCCCCTGTAACCACCAGCTCTCCACCTGATTAAGGTTAGGTGGAAACCTCTAACGCATAACAGTCTCCTATGCTGGACCTATAATGTTTTTGGCCTGGTTCTATGTTCATAGCAACCACCTTACTGATGGTCCGGACTAAAAGAAGGCGCCCCTTGAGCGGGGCTCCAGCGCAGGAGGGTGGGAGTATAAAAATAACCCTTTCTGTATATACTTATGTGTAAATTGCTGGTGGTTATGTGTCTACTAATAAACTCTGTGAGTTTCCTTTGCAGTGCTCAGTTACAGTGTTTACTAAACACTCGTCAGCACCAGCCATCCGGCTTCATGTTCCGGTATTAGGCGGCTGAAATCACAGGTTTCTGCGGGAGCCTCCTTGATCATCAGGCCTGGCACAGCACTGCAGGGAATTTCATGGATGTCCAGCCAGGTCACCCTGAGGGGTCTCCTGGCCGCTTAGCTGTGCTGTCCCATCCAGCGGGAAGTGAAGGTGGCAGTTACAGAAGTCTTCTTGTATATGCTGCCTCAGGTGATGCTCCCCTCGCTAGAGGTTTGTAAAATTTGAGCTTGCCTCTCCCGTGCGGTTCAGCGCCTCCGCGATGCTTAGGAACCTTTAGGTACACACGCTAAGCTCTGTGTACTTTCTGAAAACCACATGGTGGTCTGTGCACGTGAACACTTTGCGCACTTTCTGAAAATCCACGCATTGGTAAGTGTGCACGCAAGACTCTGCGCACTTTCTGAAATCCTGTATGGTAAGGGTTACGCGCTCCGCCTCGTTCCCTTTCTTGAGATGATTAGACCTTGGTTCCTTGGGCTCCATTCAGCCAGTGTGTACTCATTTATACACTTCAAGCATCGCTTCCCTCAAACATGAGGGGCTATTTGGGCATACTGGATCCGGGTGACTGCAGTGACCATCTGACTTGGATACAGACTGGATCTGGTGGCCACGGTGACCTCGGAATAAGAGAGAAACAGACTAATATGAGCGTAAATGCCATTCTTCTAACGATATAGCAAGTACATCGGGTGTTATGGGAAGTGTTCCCGGTTCCGGTTTACCTAATTAATGCAGCCTAAAAATCCTTTAACGGATTTGGATATTAGAAGTGTATTAGTATGTTATGTGTAAGCCAGGTTAAAGAGATGGGTCTTTAATCTAGATTTAAAACTGCAAGAGTGTGGCCTGCCTCCCGAACAATGTTAGGTAGGTTATTCCAGAGTTTGGGCGCTAAATAGGAGAAGGATCTGCCGCCCGCAGTTGACTTTGATATTCTAGGTATTATCAAATTACCAGAGTTTTCAGAACGGAGCGGACGTGGAGGACTATAATGTAACAAGAGCTCGTTCAAATACTGAGGTGTTAAACCATTCAGGGCTTCATATAAGTAATAAGCAAGATTTTAAAATCTATACGATGTTTGATAGGGAGCCAGTGCAGTGTTGACAGGACCGGGTAAACGTCCCAGGGGCAACTCCCATGGAAATGGTAGAGTTGGTACTTAGTGTTCGCCATGATTCTGGCTTGCACTCCCCTCAGCATGGTGGCGTGGGTATACTGTTACCTAAACCGACCCCTAGAGAAACGCAGTTTGAAGTCCCTTGAAAGGGAACGTCTCAGGTTACGAATGTAACCACGGTTCCCTGAGTAGGGAACGAGACACTGCGTCCTCTAGCTCCCTGCCATGCTTCGGATGCAAGCTTCAGACGAAGAAGTGAATGACGTGTTATCCCGGTGCCTGTTTATAGTCACGCTGGTAGTGATGTCAGAGGCTGTCGCCGGCCAACTCGTTGGTGTTTTTTCAATGTATGCTTCAGACATGGGTTACGACGAGGTGTTCCCCATAGCGACCCCTAGAGGATGCAGTGTCTCGTTCCCTACTCAGGGAACCATGGTTACATTCGTAACCTGAGACGTTTTCATGTTTCCCATTAATTTTCAACTGGGGTCATTTTTGACCTCAAAGACTAGGGTTTTAACATAACTTTATGGCGTTCACTTCATGATGCAGAACATCATCCTATATGCTGCATCTACAAGAGGCAGGGGATTTTTGCAATCTTGATGCTTGCAATCCATTCCCATTTGAGAAACTGAAAAAACTTGAGATCTTGCAAAACTCATAAGGTCAGCGACTCGAAGTGGATTTCAAATTCTCATTTAAAAAACTCATTGTACAAAGCTCAAACCACAAGACTGAACACTGTCTTCATTTTGTTGCCATCGGAGTACTACTTGACTCATCTTTTTCTTCACAACCCACTAGAAAAGAACATGGGGAGACAAGTAAGACATTTCTAATCTCATACATTTAATAAATAAATGATTTATTTTATGAGCAGACATAACATAACATCCATAAAACAGATATATGACTCATTGGGACCATTTGCATAATTTGTGTTCCTTTCCATAATAAAAAAAATAGCAAAATGAAAAAATGTTGCTTAGAAAAAAATGTAATGTGATTTTATCCTTTTTGACACCTGCAGCACTGAGGTAAATGTCTTTTTTACTCAAACATCTTATTTAAACAAATATTTAAACATATAACCACAATGTCACGTAAAAATATTAATACATTAACACGTTTTTTTCCCTCTCAGGGTCACATCAACGCACGTATGAAACTTAATATACTGTCCTAAAATTGACAGACTATCTTTACCAGTAAATTTTTACATTTTTAATTCTCCACACAGAATGGTTTTCCGCCCTTTTTGTTCCTTTAGTCTGTACCGTTCGTTAACCATAAAATGCCGTTAGGTGACTGTGACGTCATTCACGCTAACGGAATGAGCAGAGAAGCATCATTCGTTTCAGGATTATGATCATGTTAACATTACAATAAAATAAATAAAGACACAATTCTAAATATTATTATTACTATTATTTATTATTGTAGCATGCTAGAGAAAGGCACCAGTCTCGCTGGCTTGGTTTTTAGCACGCGAGGTGCCCTTTTCTGTTGACTTGCACTTTGAGACCGAAAGACTAGTCATTTTAAAAGAATGATAATGATAATAATAATAATAATCTCAACTTTGAATAATAAAGTCACATGTTTCTGTTACTTAATAGCTGATAGGGTTTAATGTAATAAAATCTATTCTCTGTGCATTCTTATCTCATCTGTGCTTTAGATGTAGTAGGCTACATATTCATTAATCAGAGCCTTTTTAATTTATACCATGAAAATAACTCTTCTTTTTTCAGTGTTGTTTTTGTAAGTGATCAGTCTAGCACCTCTTAATGATCAATAAAAACTGAATAGCATTTTTAATTCATAAAGACATTTGCAATATTTCACAATCAGTTTTTTTTTTTTTTTTTTGTATCAGCTGCTGAATACCACCCCAAGTTCTCTTTTCAGAGCCACATTACCCATTATCTTTGGCTTTAAGTATATTCTGTGACTAAGTGACTGAGACAGTACCATATTATTTGAGTTCGTGCAGCAGCCAGTCTTCACTGTCTTAGGAAAAACATTAAAGGAATAGCTACTTTACAACACAGTCTAGCATCCTGCATCTCTTTGCCGTGTTTAGTTAGTCAATAATGAGCAATTAAACAAAATCCTGAATACATTTTTTATTTGTGCAATATCTCTCACAAAATCTGCAGTGTTTATTTTTTCTCCCCTATGCTTGTGTCTGAACACCAGCCCAAAGTCTCTTTTTCAGAGCCATATTTCACATCATCTTTGGCTTTGTAAGTACATTTTGTGACTAACTGACCGACAGCTTGACATTTTTTGAGTTTAGATTAATTAAAGTGCATTGTGCAGCAGCCAGTCTTCACTGTCTTACGACATTAAATGTATGATCCTTTACCATAGTTTCATATTTACAGGGCCATAGCTGGGGTTAGCGGGGCCCGGTGCAGGTTGTACCAGCGGGCCCTGTTTGAAATTGTTTAATTTGTATGTTTCATTCTGTTTATTTATTTGTGATGTTTACACAATGTTTAACTTTTTCAAGTTTGTAGGTGTCCAGGTACAGAAACCGAATAATCAAATGTAAAATACGCTGCATAGTCTTCACTGTAAAAAATTAAAAATACAGTCAAAACTAAAATTATTCAGACACCTTCAACATGTCTTAGATTATAACAGTTTATTTGCTATAGTTTAGAAATTGGTAATAAAATATGAAAAGAACTCAGAGTTAAACTGTGTCAGAACAAGTTCATCTTGATAATGTCAGATAATTTTGATAGAAAGTTATGTAATGGATTACAATCAACCAACACTTCAGACAACTGTTAGTATGACAATATTTACACAACTATCAATACTTTGTTGACCAATTACCAAGCAGTGCTTAATTTTGTTCAGTCTGTGTTTTAAAAAGGTCTATGGCGACCGAAAGTGCATAATGTAATTACGCTATACTACTCACAGGTTCTGTCCAGTGTAATCTGAAGCCCAGATACTGGAGTTTATCTTTGATGAAGAATATCACAAATGTTCTGTAGTTTATCAAGAACTGAAAGAACTTAACAGTTGTTTACATTTAGATATAAGACTAGATATAAAGCTATAAAGTATTGATAGCGCTTTTGGGCTCCTCACAACTCTGCAATAAATCTCTTCAATTCATCCTGTATATTAGTATTTATATTAGTTTTCTAATGTAAAATTATATTATTTTAGCAAACAGGACTTTTATTCTGGTCTGGCGGTGTGACGTCACAAGGCTGCGCGCGCTCCTGCGTCTGTGATTCGGCTGAAGAGGAGAAAGGTGTGTGTTTTTAACCATTTAAAGTGTTTAAATCAAGTCATTTAGAGAACTACATATAAAACTGTGAAATTAAATCATTACTGAATACAACACTGTTATGTTTATCGTGAGTCAGTTTATCATAAACACGAATTCAGTCACTGGGAAAGTAGTGAGATAAACGGAGCTTTTCGAAAGTATTTCGAGTCAATTGAATCAAATGCTTCTCAAATGATTCAGTGATTCGAACCAGCGCACGCTGACGTCACTGCTGCTTACATTTACATGAACTTCAAACGTTTTTTATGAAAGTGGAATTTAATAAATATTACCTTCAAATTAGTATTTACCACATATAAATCTTAATACAAATATGAAGCTTGTATTTAATTTGTGTCCCTTTATTAATTTCTTAAACAGGACAAAGTGTCTAAAAGAGAAAAACTACAGAAGCGACTGAGATCCACGTCACACTGTTATAAAGATGGTGTTTATTAAAGTGGAGAGAGTGAAGAGATGAAGACTGAAGAAACATTCAGAGTCAAACATGAAGAGACTGAGGAACAAACAGGTTAGTTTTCATTCTCAAAGCTGAACTCATTCTTATTAAAATGTGCAGCTCTACAGAAACTAATTATATTTCTAAAGCAGTGGTTCTCAACCCAAATTTTTTGCAGGTCATTAAAGGGTCAATTCACCCAAAAATGAAGATTATGTCATTAAAGACTCACCCTCATGTGGTTTCAAAACCCATAAAGACCTCCGTTTATCTTCAGAACACTAATTAAGATATTTTTGATTAAATCCGAGAGCTCTCTGACCCTCCCATAGACAGCAATGTTATTAACACGATCAACATCCAGAAACATATCAAGCAGATCTCTAAAATAATCCACGTGACATCAGGGGCTCAACCGTAATATTATGAAGCTACAAGAATACTTTTTGTACGCAAAGAAAACAGAAACACAACTTTATTCAACAAATTTCTCTCCTCCGCGTCACCCTTGTGACGTATTGGAGAGAATCCACTGAACACAAACAGTGTTTGCTATTCTCCGTCAGCAGTGCGTCACAGATACGTTTATACGTTTATTTACACTTTGATTTGAATGAAAACAGAGTATCCGCGTGACACATTTCATGTGTTATTTTACAGTGATATTATACCACAGACAACATTGTTCTACAATTTTTTTTACTTTTCTGACCTCAAGAACCACTGAGCTCTGTAGTTTATAAAAAGATAACACTGAGAGAAACAAGAGGAAAACTTAAGTATTGTCCACTTAACTCCTTAAAGCCTACTGTGTCATATGTAATACATCATTTACAAGGACTCTAAATTATCAACATGATCAATACTTTGTTGAAAATGATATAATAAATGAGCAGTTAGCATTAGCAATAGCAAAAATCATGTAAAATGTATATATCAAATAATGATACAACAGTCTTTTGAAGAACATTTATTTGTTCATCTCACAATCCTTAACACAGTGTACTAAAAAAAAAAAAATCACATTCATTTACATTTTTGGCCACATGAATAATAACTGCACCAAAATTGCTATTTTTGCCCAGATTGGGGCCCCTGAATAAATAAATAAAATAAATAAATAAATAAATATATATACATACACAGCGGGTACGGAAAGTATTCAGAGACATGAATCACGGGTCTGAATACTTAGGACCATGTGATATTTCAGTTTTTCTTTTTAATAAATCTGCAAAAATGTCAACAATTCTGTGTTTTTTCTGTCAATATGGGGTGCTCTGTGTGTACATTAATGAGGATAAAAAATGAACTTAAATGATTTTAGCAAATGGCTGCAATATAACAAAGAGTGAAAAATTTAAATACATACAAGTTACTAAAACACTATTTCAGTTAGTTGTTGCTAATATATATATTCACATTGAATCTGAGCTGTGGGATTCACAACATGTAAATTTATTTTGGGGCCCAAGGCAAACACAGACACCCAACCCAAAAAAACACATGCAGGGGCGGATTTAGACATTTTGGGGCCCAAGGCAAACACAGACATGGGGCCCTCTACATCTCTTGTTTTCCCTCCTTTTGTCAATCCTTATTTAAAAAAAAAAAAGCCCTACTTGTTACTTCTCTTCAGCAGTCTTCACACAGCAATGATGTATAGACATCTGGAGTTGTATCTGTAAGAAAAAAAGAAGAAAAATAAAAAACACAGAACAACATTCTGTTTAACAGATGTATCCTCTGTAAAATTGTATTTACATAAAATTTTCTCTGTACAATAATATGTATTGTCTATTTACACAGGGAAGAGCTGTCATTGGTTGTCATTTACCTTGGTTGTTCTGATAGTATCTTCTATATGGATCTGCTTGCTGCTACATGTTGTTTTTGGACTTCTGTCTTGTGTTGCTAAAGTGAGAAGAAACACAAAAGACAATAAGTTATCAATTATGGAGACATCATTTTAGTAAAAATAACTTACCTTTTAAAATGTTTACATTTTTTCTTTCACTGACTTTCTCCTGCTCTCCCTTTTTTTCTGACCAATTTCTTTATTTCCCTTGTCTCTGTGTTTTTGCATCTTTCTCGTCTTCTCTCTTTTGTCTTTGCCTATCTTTTTCTTCTTCTCTCTTTGGTCTTTGCCTGTCTTTTTCTTCTTCTCTCTGTGGTCTTTGCCTATCTTTTTCTTCTTCTCTCTTTGGTCTTTGCCTGTCTTTTTCTTCTTCTCTCTTTGGTCTGTGTGTGAGTGAGTGTGTCTGTGTGGGTGAGTGTCTCTGAGTGAGTGTGTCTGTGTGTGTGTGAGTGAGTGTGTCTGTGTGTGAGTGAGTGTGTCTGTGTGTGAGAGTGAGTGTGTCTGTGAGTGAGTGAGTGTGTCTGTGTGTGTGAGTGAGTGTGTCTGTGTGTGTGTGTGAGTGTGAGTGTGTGTCTGTGTGTGTCACTGTGTGTGTGTGTGAGTGTGTCACTGTGTGAGTGTGTGTGTGTGTGAGTGAGTGTGTGTGTGTGTGTGTGTGTGTGTGAGTGAGTGTGTGTCTGTGAGTGAGTGTGTGTGCTAGTGAGTGAGTGAGTGTGTCTGTGTGAGTGAGTGTGTCTGTGAGTGTGAGTGAGTGAGTGAGTGTGTGTCTGTGTGTGTGTCTGTGAGTGAGTGAGTGTGTGTCTGTGTGTGTGAGTGAGTGAGTGAGTGTGTCTGTGTCTGTGTGAGTGAGTGTGTGAGTGAGTGTGTGAGTGTGTGTCTGTGAGTGAGTGAGTGTGTGTGTGTGTGTGAGTGAGTGTGTCTGTGTGAGTGAGTGAGTGTGTCTGTGTCTGTGTGAGTGAGTGAGTGAGTGTGTGAGTGAGTGTGTGTGTCTGTGTGTGTGTGAGTGTGTCTGTGAGTGAGTGAGTGTGTCTGTGAGTGAGTGAGTGTGTCTGTGAGTGAGTGAGTGTCTGTATTGTCATGTCTAAATCACTATAATCTGACCTTGCGAGCTTTGGCCTCAGCAAATCTTGCTATCACTGATTCCATATCCAGTGACTTCCTGACTTCCTGCTCTATGGAGAGAACAGCTAGAGCAGACAGCCTGTCCTGTGACATAGTTGATCTGAGGTACGTTTTGATTAGTTTCAGTGATGAGAAACTTCTCTCACCCGAAGCTACTGTAACAGGGAGAGTGAGGAGGAGTCTGAAAGCTATACTCAAATTTGGATATATGTCAAGTAAATTCTCTTTATATATATAGTCAAGCATCTCAAATGGTGATGAGACATGTGGCGGGAATGACCTAACTGCACCCTTAACCTCAAGCTTCAGATCTTCTGCATCAATGTCATCCATCCTTTGCTCTAATCTGTGGCAGCATTCATCCAGCTTCCCTTCCTTCTCAGTGCTTCTCATTGTGTCGAGTGAGTAGAGAAATCCATAAAGCTCATAGAAGATTTCCATGTTGGAAAATCTGTTCTCTACTGTGACAAGAGCTGTATCTATTAGACGTAGAAAAAACTCTCTTTTGAAGAGCTCTTCTGCAGTTGACTGAGTCTTCTCTGTTCCCTCATACTCAAACTGTTTGGTTTTTCTTCTCTGACGCACCTCAGGCCAGCTCATCTCCACCTCAAGCTTCTCTGCTATCTCCCTGGCATCTGTTTTCGCAGAATGAAATCCATGACTGCGAAATTCCTGAAGATATTCTTTCACTGCCCTGATTTCTTCTCTCACTCTCTCAACTGAAACTTTGGGGCTCTGAAGGATCTTGCTCACTTTGTTTATCTGGAACAACACATTGTACCACACAATGGTACTTACCACAAAAGGCCATTTCTGCAGCTCCTTGCAGATGCTTTCAGCTGTTGAGACAACATCTGCATCTCTTTTCGTCTGTTGCGTACTCCTTTAAAGCAGTTAAATGCCTTCACGATTTCAGGCAGCTGGTAGCGAACAGCTTTCACAGCTTCAACTCTACACTCCCACCTGGTTGTTGACAATGCTTTAAGTGTCAAATTCTTGACGTGTTCTTTGAGAACACTCCAACGTTGAACTGAAGAGCTGAAAAGATTGTAAAGTCGCTGTATCAGCCCAAAGAAGCTGATGGACGTCACGGAGGACTTGGCTGCATCACCAACAACAAGGTTCAGTGTGTGACTTCCACAAGGAACATATAACGCTTTGTTGTTTATTTCCAGCACTCTCTTTTGGACTCCCTGCTTTTTACCCCTGCATTTTGCTCCCGTTATCGTAAGACTGGCCTCGACAATTGCAAAGATCCAATCCTAGTGTTTCTAGTTGGCCTAAAAATGTCTCACATAAGCCTTTTCCTGTTGTGTCAAGTGCCTGAAGAAATCCAACAAAGTGCTCATGGATGGAGACACCCTTTGATAATTCACAATTAACAATTCGTAGCACCACTGAGAGCTGCTCATTGTGACTGAGGTCTGGAGTGCAGTCCATAATTACTGCATAGTATTTGGCTGTTTTTCACTCTCTCTACAATTGCATCAGTTGTACATTTTGCCACAAGGGAAATAAGTTCATTTTGGATATTCTTGCTTAAATAGGTGTCACTTAGCTGTTTTTGCCTGAATTCTCCTCAGATGCTCTCGCATCACTGGGTCAAAACTGAGCCATTAATTGCACTTGTCCAAGAAAATTTCCATTACCAGCCTCAAAGAATTTGTCTGAGTGGCCACGAAATGCAAGATTGTGCTCTGCCAGATAGTTTACAATTGCAATAAGTCGTCTTAAAATCTCTTTCCAGCGGTTTACTTCAAGAGCAATTAGATCTTGGTTTACCTGATCTATAGCTGTGTTGGTTTGTAGTTTCTGTGAAAGATTGCGCCAAGCATCCATGTTTGTGATGTGTTCTGCTGCTGACCTCTCATGCTGTCTCAAGTGTGCAGAAAGATTTTTCCAGTAATTAAACCCATCTGCATTTATCTGAGTGGCCTTTTCTCGGTTACCAAACAAGCGGCAACAAAAGCACAAAACACATAAATTCATTTCAATGTAAAAGATCCAGTACCTAAATCTTCGCCCTTCTTTACTTCATTTACAAGTAATAATTGCTGTTTGTAAATCTTCTGCCCTCTTGATTTTTAGGATAAATTCTATCCTTGCTCTGAACTGGGCCTCTCTGCACTATTGAGCAGCGCTCTTTGTCAGTGAGATGTTTTGGCCAGAGTGCTGGGTCATCTTCAAGTTCAAGTGTAACACATTGGTCAGAATGACTGCTAGTACTCATTAGTTGTTCATTGGAAATGGAATTGTCGTCTTTTTCGTCATAGACGTAGTCATCATTATTATCACTGTCACTGAAAGTGAACGCGGAAGTTTTGTTACCTGCAGCTGCAGTTGAAGGATCCTCCTCATCCTGTAAAATTGCCGTGCATGTAACGTTAGCAGCAATATCGCTTGAGCAGCCTGGGCTAGCACTGTCGGCGCCGGCGGCAACGGGTAGCTCCTCCACGCTAGCAGCAATGCTAACAGTCGTGATGGTGTTAGCGTTGTTGTCATTGTCAGCGGGGCCGGGCATCACAAAAAAGTTTGTTAACTTCGGCAATTTTGCTAAAAACTTTTTTGCTTTCCTCCTGTTTCTTCCTTTTTTCAGCGCCGCTTGGGTAGCTTCGCTTCATTTTTACTGTCAATACTCTCTCTCTGTACACTCTGTCTATCACTGTCAATCACTTCTTCTTCGTCAGTTTTTTTTTGGCGCATTACAGCCTTGTCACTTTCGCAGATGCGCAGTAAGTGAAATAATGGAATAGTCCAATGTAGTGAGGTGGGGGGGGGGGCCCTTCTGTCTGCGACACTAATGATTTGATGCCATTTTTCGCAAATGGAGTTTTAGATATATTTATTTTGCACGAAGTAAAAAAAAAAAAAAATCTTTAAGCAAGTTAATGGGGCATTTTGGGGGCCCCTAGGTAGCTCGGGGCCCAAGGCAATTGCCGACCTTTGCCTAATACAGGTCGGGGACAAACAGGGAAAGAATAGAGTAAAATTAATAGTTACCTACACAATCAGTATGATATCAATAAAAAATATCGTCAGATTATATTTGTAAGGATCATTATTGCCGCTTCTATAACGTTGGTGTGTATTTTACAAACTATAAATGTATTTTTTTGCTACTACTGATGTGTATTTAAATGTCTGAAACCTAAAAAGCATTATATGGTTGAAAACACAGAACAGTTGTGATATGACACGCGATCTCTGGCTCCGCACAAGCCAAAGCACGAAAGCAGATTTGAATTCAGTAGTTGATCACATGATGCACTGAATGTAATAATCACACCGGTGTGACCGTACACGTTAAATAGTTGTTGTCCACCTGATAGGCTCTATGACTCTCTCTCCTCTCCACCTGTAGCTGGTGTGGGGTGAGCGCACTGACGCCATCGTCCTGTGGCTGCCGTCGCATCATCCAAGTGGATGCTGCACACTAGTGGTGGTTGAGGAGAGACCCCCCCCTGTAAGGGAAACAGGTCAATTTAGCTCAAAGGGAATCATTTAAGATTTTAAAGGGAATTTGAACATAATCAAACATTTGTAAGGGAAACAGGTCAATTTAGCTCAAAGGGAATCATTTAAGATTTTAAAGGGAATTTGAACATAATCACTGTTTTCACGGCTGATCACTGAAACGGCCAGCGATTCACTGAACGAGCCGTTTAACATCAAATCTGCGCTGGATATTAATATCCAAAGTATAGTGAAAACACTTAATTAGCACAGTAACAAGATCAGCAGTTTAAAACATTAACTTGTAAGCACAAAACACAAGATACTTCTCTTTTCAATATAAATAAGGCTTTATTAGATAAATTTAAGACATATAAACTAATCTAACACATAAGCACACGCACTCACACATTCACACAAGTTGCAGGAGGATAGAAAGTTAGGGAAGAATGAGTTTAAGAGAATGAAAATGTGGAATCCCAAGTTTACAGCAATACGTGAAATTGCATAGACACGAACAACCATCAATCAATTAATTAACCCTCGCATTGAGTTCCTCAATGAGGTTAAAATTATATTAGATAACAACAGTACAGATCAGAGTCTCGAGGTACGTTACTTGTGATGCCTGTGTAACGGGGTTCCCTTTGTTGTCACTGAAAAGGGGGTTTTTCCCGAAGTTGCTGATTGGCTGGAAGTTCAGTAGTCGTTGAAGTGATGTCTTGGGAAGCCCGTGGTTGGGCGTAGGCTGACGATGCGGAGTTGTGGGCTGGTTTGAAGTTGAACGGGCACTCGAGGTCAGACTCGGAGACACGGCGTTACAAAACTTAACTCAGAACACGAAACTCTCAAACGGAAAAGAAAAGAAGTAAAGTTTGACGAGACTAGGTGGTGGCCGAAGCATGCTGGAACGGCGCTCGAAGAACGCTAAAAGTGATGACTTAAAGCAAAAGCTAAAAAGCAAAAGCTAAAAAGCAAAAGCTAAAACCCAAAACTAAAACAAAATCTAAAAGCCGGCATGACTGATAGCAAAAGCTAAACGCAAGCTAAAAGCTAAAAGCCACATTTGATGGTGTCCTGAGTATTTAAACTGGCCTTTTGGCCACACCCCAAATGTTGTCTTGACCAATTAGATAATGTCTTTTCTCAGTGTGTTGCGATGTTTGTCCCACCCATTCATAAATCATATGTTATCTTATCAAGCACATGGTCCGAATTTTCCCGCTCTTGCAGGTTATAATTTGGACATTATTCCTATAACAAGAATATGATACATTTGACAAATAACTGATGGTCAGAAACATTTCAAGCAAGAAGATTCCGAACACACACATACTAAACATGAATATGATCCCTTAAGCTATTCAAGAGTTATTTAAAAAAGACATACACAATAAGTGATTAGAAACATTATAATCAAATGTGTGGGTTTCATGTATGATATGGAGTTAAGCAATGGACTGATATCCATTTAGAAGTCTTTTTTTAGTTCATTTTGGTGCATATATGCATTGGAAGGGCATTCTCTGTGCCATTCTGTGGAGTAAGGATATGTCCTGTGAAGACCAGAGGGGGTTAACAGGTCTCCTTAGGAATTTCAGTCTGGTTCTGCTAGGTGGGGGGAAGTCAATCCAACAATCTTGTTTACTCTCATGGCTTTACATGTGAGGGTCAGACTGTCCATCTCTTCGATTACTTGCCCCAAATTAGACAATCCTCTCTTCTTCGAATTGAAATTGTCAATAATTGTTCTAATGGTGTTAATGTTGAAAGCTGTTCTCTGAAAGAGTTGTTTGGTTATCAGACAGTGGTGCTAGGAGTTGATTTACAACATCCTGCCTTTCTGTGGAATTCGGCTCATGTTTCAATCATGCTCCCGATCGAATCTTTAATTTGTCTGGTTCACGCTACACATTCATTTATAAAGGGTTAACAATCTTGAGAAGAGGATTAAGGCCCGATTATATACTTCAAAGAACAAACTGATGTGACGTCATTTCAAACAAAATCTGGCCAAAAGAAGTTAGTTTTGTGTTAGTTTTGGGAGTTTGAAGCGGCTTGCGAAAGCAAACTTTCCAGAAACTCTGGATCTCTACTCTCGTATTCCTATGGTATTCCTTTATAATAAATGAAAAGAAAATAGATAGAATACAAAAGATTAGAAAGGTAGTTATATTTTTTTTAATAAAAGAATAAAAATAGAAAATTCAAAACTAAAATTATAAAATCAAATAGAGATGGAAGAGATGTGTTTTAAGCCGATTCTTGAAGATGGCTAAGGACTCAGCTGCTCGGATTGAGTTGGGTAGGTCATTCCACCAGGAGGCAACATTTAATTTAAAAGTCCGTAAAAGTGACTTTGTGCTTCTTTGGGATGGCACAATCAAGCGACGTTCTCTTGCAGAACAAAAGCTTCTAGAGGGCACAAACTCTGAAGTAATGAATTTAGGTAAAGGGGTGCAGAGCCAGTGGTGGTTTTGTATGCAAACATCAATGCCTTGAATTTTATGCAAGCAGCTATTGGTAGCCAGTGCAAATTGATAAACAGAGGTGTGACGTGTATTCTTTTTGGCTCATTAAAAATTGCATTTGCTGCCGCGTTCTGTTCCGATAGAAAGGGCCTGATCTTCTTAATGTTGAATAAACCAAATCTGCAGGACCCGGACAGTTTTAGCAATGTGGTCTTAGAAAGTTAGCCAATCATCAATCATAACTCCAAGGTTTCTGGCTGTTTTTGAAGGAGTTATGGTTGATGTGCCTAACTTGATGGTGAAATTGTGATGAAACGATGGGTTTGCTGGAACCACAAGCAGTTCTGTCTTGGCAAGGTTGACGTTAAGGTGATGGTCCTTCATCCAGCAAGAAATGTCTGTTAGACAAGCTGAGATGCGAGCAGCTATCGATGGATCATCAGGATGGAATGAGAGGTAGAGTTGAGTGTCATCATCATAGCAGTGGTATGAAAAGCCATGTTCTGAATGACAGAACCTAATGATGCCATGTAGACAGAGAAGAGAAGTGTATATTACATATGATTACAACATGAATTTCATACAGATATTATTGTATGAACTTTACACACACAATACTTTATTATAGTAAATAGGCCTTTTTTTTAACCACAAATTAACATTAAAAACATACTCTATAAAAATTGATTATTAAAATTGTAATACCAAAAATATTGTTTCATTGATTACTTTGAAATTAAGATATTGCTAATTATTCTACATTAGTGAATGTATGCTTAATGTTAGTGTCTGTACTTCCATTAGGAAGAAAAATTTAAAAGTATCGTTAAAAGTATCACATTCTCACTGATATGTGATAATGAATTTCTCTGAATTGCTATGAATTCAGTTCCACTTGAATTCCACACTTCCACTGTAATTCCAATTCAAATTCAGTTCAACATCCTGTAAGGTGAAGTCCATTCAAATTCATTAATTGAACTGAATTAAATTCTGAAATTCTGAATTTTGCACAGCCCTGGCAGGGGTCTGGAACCTCTTTTGCATCAGTAGGCTAGTATTATTATCACTACTTTCCATGTCATGTTAGCATGCTTGTTTATAGCAAAAAAATCTTTGTCGCAAGGGAGAAACCTACAAAACGGTATTTAAACTAGGCAATTCTGAAATGAAAATTGTACTCACCAAACACTTTAATGAAGGTCGCCTTGCAAACGGGCACCTTCTCCGGGTGACTGCTGCACAAAAGACTGTACTTGACTGATATGTTCCGGTCTTTTCCCTTCTTTACATCCAGGACTTTCAGACGCTGCCTTTTCACTCGCGTTATGTCCAGCAGATTAAGTATGGTCCTGTCCTGGTCAACCTTCTTTGGTCTTTCATAAAACTTGTTGAAATTCATCATCAGGTCGTCCGGTGACAGCTTCTCGGCCTGACAGAAACCGGTCACACCTGCCTTGTGTTGACATCCCACAGTGGATATTAATGTGCCACCTGTGTGGCGAAGCTTCTTTTTTTTTTTTTTTTTTTTTTTTTTTGTGATTTTCTTTGTCCAGTCTGCGTTTTCCAGGTGTAGGTCTCACTGGCTCATCCAGGCCATCAAAAGTGTTATTAGCACTCATTTTGAAGACAGCAACACAAACAAGATCCCGTTTCAGAGCGCCGCCAAGATTGCGTTGAACGCTCGCCGAATTCTGATTGGTCGAGAGGATATATCGCATTTAGGCTAAAAACTGGTTTGGCGCTTATAGCGGTTTGGAAAGAAACTGCATCTTGCAGTACATTTTAAACAAGGAAATAAAGCGATTTGGCATGAAACATTGATGGAGCAGAGAATAAGTTCAGTACACAGCACAATGGCATGACGAACTCATTTTTTTTAAATTTGGCGTTTATCGCGTTTTGGAAAAGAGCTCTTCAGATGCTTTTCATGAAAGAAATTTCTTGTTTTCTCCATTTTTGTTGTGTTTTTGTTACTAAGAGGGAAAGCACACAGCACATATTTACATATTCATATAAACATTCCTTTCATCTGATTGGGCGGCGTTAGAATGTTAGATATACATGCTGCTCACGTATTTTCAAACTTTGTTTTACCCCTAAATGAAGAACGAAAAACTTAGTTTTGAGTATATCGGGGCCTTTACAGGCAACCCTTCTTTCAGTAGATTAGTGGGTAATATTAAACATACATGTTGCTATTGTAAAGTATTGATGTATGTTGTTTTGTGCCATTAAAATTGTTCTTTCTTTTTTAGACCTGATCCTGCTGAAAGAGAAAAGTGAAGAACTAAATGAAATAAAGGACAAAGATCAGTATAAGAAACATGATTTCATGGGAGAAAATTTCTTTAGTTACTCACAAACTAAACAGACTTCACAAAAGAAAGCTCAAAAGACAGGAGCTATAAGTCATTTCATCTGCCAACAGTGTGGAAAGAGTTTCACTAAAAAAGGAAGCCTTGAAATCCATGTAAGAATTCACACTGGAGAGAAGCCTTACATCTGCCAACAATGTGGAAAAAGTTTCATTAAAAAAGGAACCCTTAAAAGACACAATAGAATTCACACTGGAGAGAAAACCTTATAGCTGCCCTCAATGTGGACTAAGTTTCACTCAAAAAGAAACACTTAACCGGCACATTAGAATTCACACAAGAGAAAAAGCCATACAACTGCAAACTGTGTGGAAATGGTTTCATTCGAAAAGAAAGCTTAGAAATCCACATGAGAATTCACACTGGAGAGAAGCCTTACACCTGCCAACAGTGTGGAAAGAGTTTCTGTCAACTAGGAAACCTCAAAATCCACATGAGTGCTCACACTGGAGAGAGCTTTTTCAACTGCCAACAATGTGGAAAAAGTTTCATTAAAAAGGGAAACCTTGAAGTCCACATGAGAATTCACACTGGAGAAAAGCTGTTTGTATGCCCTAAGTGTGGAAAGAGTTTCTGTCAACAAGGAAACCTCAAAGTCCACATGAGAATTCACACTGGAAAGAAGGCTTTCATCTGCCAACTGTGTGGAAATAGTTTCAGATGCAAAACATCCCTTAACAACCACACACGGATTCACTCGAGAGAACGGTTTTGTGTAAGCAGTGTGAAAGGAGTTTCACAGACAGGAAACACTGTAAGAATCATGTGAACTGACAGAGTGTGTCTGCCTCCCGAACAATGTTAGGTTGAGCGATCTGGTTTGTCCATTAAAGTATACCTTTTTGACATGCTTCCATGTTGTTGTTGCTCAGCAATGTCATGGATGCAATGTTGTCTGGGGGTCTGTCAAAAGGACAAAGGCCGGTGCTCGGGTTATGACTGAAGGCGGTGACTAGTAGACTTGACATGACATTTTTACGCAAGTCTCAACGGCTCATAAAAAATCACAGCTACTTTATCCAGGCTGTGTGCAGTTTACAGTTTTGGAACTTATATGATAGTTACATTGCCCCCAGACCTCACTTATCATAAAAAGACAGGAAATTTTCAGATTTGGAAGTATGGGACCTTTAACCCCAAACATTTCAAGAAAGACAAAAATGAGCAGCAGTAAAAAGTCTGCATATGTTCATACTTCTTTATACTTATTGGTTCATTATTCCTAAAGTCCTCAATAATGGTAACACATACCTCAAACGAGTTATCTTTAAGAATCCCCCAACTTCTGTTATAAAAGCCCCCAGATAGTAAATAAAAAAATAAATAAATAAATAAAATAATAATCCTTACAAAATCAATAGTGCCCTCTGCCTAGAGGCTCGGCCCCTAATAAATGGAGCAATTCCAAGAGGGTCCTCACACCGTGGTGCTTGGCCCCTAATTAGTGATAAGTAATTAAATACTTTTTGGAGAGAGTATTTACTTTTTTCGTAAAAACATCACATACAATAGAAAACCATAAAAGATAGTTGGGTAGCAAACAATGCCTGAATCAGACACCAGCCAGTGAACACTCCTTTCGGCAACTGAAAGAACACTTTACTACAGCTCCTATTCTTCACCATCCCAACTCAGATCTTGAATTCACCATAGAAGTAGATGCTTCAAACACTGGAATCGATGCTGTACTATCTCAAACACCACGGTGATCCACCCAAACTATTCCCATGTGCCATCTACTCCCCCAAACTCAGTTCCCCTGAAAGAAACTATGGTGTTGGAGATAGGGAATTATTAGCCATAAAGGCTGACTCAATCCAGTGGAAGCGGACGCCCTCTCTCAACAATTTGACCATTTACCATAAAACACCGTACAATGTACAATGGGATATTATGACTGAGATCACAGAGGCCCAGATCAACGAGCCAGTCCCTCCTGAATACCCTCCAAACCGGACCTATGTACCTCTGAATTTACACCATAGAGTGATACAGTGGGGTCATGACTCCCCCAATGCCGGTCATCCAGGTATCAATGCCACCATTCAACTTGTCATCAACTGTTTCTGATGGGCCTCTCTACAGACATATGTGTTCTAACTTCGTTTCAAGACTGCAACATCTGTAGCATTTCTAAAACCTCCCATCAATGACCAGTAGGTCTTCTGCAGCTCTTTGCCATTCCTCAGCACCCTTCGTCACATATCACCATGGACTCCATCACTGATCTTCCCGATTCTCACAATTATACAACCATACTCACTGTCATTGATCGCTTTTCCAAGGCCTGTTGCTTGATTCCCCTGACCAAGCTCCCCATCGCTTTTGAAACATTCGAGGCATTGCTGTGAACCAGCTATTCTGGTTTATGGTCTGCCAGAGGACATTGTCATTGTCATCAACATCAGTCTCACCTCCAGATACCATCCGGAAATCAATCGGCCAGGTTGAGAGACTGAATCAAAAACTGACACAATTCCTCTGCTCATACTGCCAAAACAAGCAATCGGATTGGAGTTGCTTCCTGTTATGGGCCGAATACGCCCAGAAACTCACTCGCAAACCATCCACTTTGGACTTACCCCCTTTCAGTGTGTGCTCGGTTTTGCGTCAACCTTCTGACCTACCCGCAGTCAACAACTTGTTACATAGAAGTGAACGAGACTTGGAATTCAGCTCATGTGCATCTTCAACGAGGAGTCCGCAGAGTCAAGGAACAGGCTGATCACCATCGAAGGGCAGGACCCATCTTCACTCCAGGACAGTGGGTTTGGCTAAAGATCTGCTAAAGATCTCTGCCTTCAACTTTTCATGCAGGAAACTTAGTCCTAGGTACGTGGGTCCTTTTCAAAATCATTAGGCAAATTACTCCTGTAAGCATATTGTTGGGCTTTACCATCCAATTATCATATCTCACCCCACTTTTCATGTACACCCTGCTCAAGCCCACATGTGGTCCGAGAAGAGCACCCCTCCCATCATCATTTACAGTGAGGAGGCCTATCAAAGTGCGAGAGATCCTGGATTCACGACGCCGAGGCAGGGTGTTTTCAACATCTTATCGACTGGGAGGGATCTTGAGAGAGATCTTGGGTTAACTCCCAGGACATCCTAGATACTACACTCACCACTGCATTTCACTGGACCACCCCCACAGACCATCACCGCGACCCCGTGGGAAGCCTCAGCATCTTGATAGTTCTCCTCGACTTCGGGAGCTGCTCGCAGGGAGGGGTGCTCCTGTCACAACTCAGGGCTCTGTGGCCCTCTCTGATCACCCCCCGTAGGGCACCCTTACCGGAGTATTAACTCTCATTCGGACTGCATTTCCCACACACTCCATGTCTAGGACTAATCACCTCCAGGTGTCTCTCATTTGCTTCCCTATATAAGCTGTGCTTTGGCACTCTCAGTATTTGCAAAGATTTGTTCAGTCCCTGTCTGGCATTCCTGAGCGTATTCCTCATTTTGATTCTGCCGTGTATGATCTCTAGACTGTGTTACCTGCCGCTGGCTCTCTTGACTGCTTTTGAATTGCTGATATGGGGGGGGGGGGGGGGGGGGGGGGGGGGCTGTGTTTGCCATACACCTGACACTGTTAATTGACCCTGCTTGTATCTGACTTTGATTTAATGAAACTGCAAACGGATCCACTCGCTTTTGACCCCTCAATCATTGAGTAACTACGTAATTAAACCAGTAATTAATAACTTGATTTAGAGAAACTTACCCAAAACTGTGTATTATGTAACCCGTCACGGAAACCCCCCATGACACAAGTCGGCAGCACAACTTTCGAGCAAAAAAGGTTTATGTTTTTTTTTTTTTCAAAATTGGGTTGTATTTTCATTTTTTTGCAGAATCTAGTTAGTTTGAGATCACGAAGAAGCCTCTCCGTTGTTTGAGATAGCAGTATCAGTATATTTAAAAGTGTAAAATTTTGAGGTTGAAAGCGGCTTGTTTTTTCAGAGAGACTAGAAGTTCACACGCAGTTAGATGGCGTGTCATTGTATTTGTTTTTTCCATACTGGATAGCCGGCTTTTTTTTTTCTTTTTGGTTATTTTGCCCCCACCCTCCAAGGGAAGCGTGGCTACTTCTTATGCAGCGCTCTGGCCTGCTCTTAGCTGATATCAAAATTCAATGAAGATGGGCGCCACAAAGATTATCGCAGCGAGAGAAATATCGCATCAGACGAGTTGGACCGTTAAGATATCAGAGGCTATATCGATAGTAAACATTTGAATGGGGCTATAAAGACAGAGAAATGGGGAAAATCCGTAACTTTGACTGTAAATGCTACCGAGGAGCCTGAAAAGAGAACTCTTTTGCATGGGAGACAGTGCTGTAGCCCAGAAGCTTTCCTCCAGACATTATGTACAACATACGGGCTGGATTCTTAGCTGCGGAAAAAGAGTGGCAGGACATGCAAATTATTGGACATTTAGAGGCAAACAGACGCACAGTGCAAACTTATTTGATGGTAACTTATTTCATTGGAGGCAACGAGATCTGCTAGAATACTTTTCCTGTTTCTTATAGGGGGTGAGTTTCCATAAACATCAAAGTTTGTCGTTTTTGTGGGTATTCATTCTAAGAACCACGTACACGTTATCTCATGTTTAGTGCATGTTTAGACCTTACGTTAGTTACTTGCATATTACGCGTTCGTTAAGTGTTTCCCACGTGAGGTAATTTTTTGTTGTACGTTGCCATGATGTTTCACGCTCGGCAGTGCACAAAACTACTTACGGTACCTCAGCGTTTCACAGACACCACCTGAAAATCTCATTTCATGATTATAGTGACCAAAAAAGGATCACAGTTATCACAGAATCCTGTTCAAAAGTCCCTAAGTCTACACAATGAAATCAATTCACCAAGTTTTTATGTAGGAAAACCAGCAGATAACAAATAAAAATAGCTCAAATATGTACTTTTTGTTTACATAAAACATTAAAATAATAACATTAAAAATGATGGCCATATTTTTGACAGGAGTGTCGTGCAACGTTAATCTACAATGCACAAGTTCAAATAGAGTTTTGACAAAAAAGGTTTTATAAAAAAGATAAACTCACATATTTCTCAGCCTCTAAAATCATTTTTTGAAAAAAAATCAAAAAAAGATAAATTACCTGACATTACAATGCTCATTATACGATTTTATAATTAATAGTATCCAGTCCGATTTTTATCCTGTTTGGCGTCAGTCGCATTTGCTATGCAACCATGCAGCTTTTATGGGGGGGAGCTTTACAGGGGGCAGGGGTCAAATGAGATGTAAATGAGCGCCATAATGTCCTACTCCCAGCAGGTGAGACAGGTGAGACTGCTGCATAATCTTTTAGAGGCCATTTTCGTACTTTTGAGCGCTGTTTTGAGTGCCTACCTTCAAATGGCCACAACTTCTCCAAATATGATCAGATTTCCATGTGTTACACATCGTTGGAAAAGCTTGGAGACTCAAAATGATAAACCTTGTGATATCTTCTTCTTTAGGTCTGTAAAGGGAAAAATTAAAAGATGAAACATTTTTAAAGTAAACTTGCAAAAGAAAAGTGGTGCTGTCGGAAAAAGCTTAGGCTAGGCATGGAATGCGAAGATGCCTAGTAGGCTACTTTTGGTAAGCAGAACTGGCACTACAGTATTAACTGAACTCCTGGTTTATTGCATTTAATTGCGTCAGCATACAGTCTCTATGATCACAACAACAAACCTTGTCAGGCATCTCTACATTGTCATCTGAGGATTATACCAAAGATTACACAGATTTTAACAGATGGTTTTTTTTTTCATCTCTAAAACACGTAATGTGGAGTTATCAAGCTTTGGTGTTAAAAAAACATATCTTAAATGAACATTTTTGTAATGTTGCAATTTTTAAAAAAAACACATAAAAAAAGTAGTTATTGGTTTTTTGCATATAAACTCTTCATTCAAACACATAATATCATGTTTTAAAATATAACAATATCATGAGTGCCACTCGTGATATTGCTCTCGCTGCTTGTGTGATATCGCTCACGGTATTCAATGAAAAGATATGAGCGATATAGACATTAAGTGTGCGTTAACTCACCAGATTTTGTCATTTGCACCTCCTGCTGCCAGGACTGCTTGTTTTTAGATTCCTCCTTGCAGCACATCTTTATAATCAGAATTGTCCCGTTTTTTAAGGGCATTTTCTGGAGACCCTGTACACCTTCTGGGCTTGCCTCCTTCAACCCATTTAAAAAAAATGGGGAAAGGTCTGTAAATTATGTGGATGTTGTAGCCCGAATAATGTACGACTATCCTTTGGTGTTTTATATACCTGAAAAAATAAGACAGACAAATGGATCCAGCCATCTTCAGTTTGAGTGAGTTGGATGAATTATGTGTGTTTTGCTTAATTTCTAGAGTACAGACAGCACGAAATGTTAATGTCAGAGCTTATCATACTACTGTACTACTTTCATAATTTAGCCCCCGGGACTGATTAAATACCAGGTTTTTGTACCGCAGTCCCGAAGTTTATTTAACCAGAAAAGTTTCTCTGAGATCAAAGGTTTCTTTCACAGAAGTGTTGTCCTGGCAAAAAATGGGCAGCAATACAACCAGTTGCAATTCAACCCAAATCACACAACACAAATTTTAAAAAATTACATATCACAAAGTCAGCTGCCATGTGTCAAGTAAGTGTTTTAATACTGATCAAACGACAGCAAATTTTATAATCTATACTTTGAGATACTCGGATTTTTTGACTTCATGAGTCTGTAAGCTCTAATTATCCAAATTCAAAAAAAAATGTTTTACTTTAACATATATATGAAGCTAGAATATATCATTAGAATATATGAAAAAAAAAAGTCATTATATCAAATTTTTGAAGCTGCACCTGTAATTAAATACCAATGCACATTTGTCCCCTATTAGACAAAGAAGGCCAACCTACTACTCTGCTATGTACACAAATGGTACAATGATATGGCGATGGTTTCTACAAATCTGATATAAAACATTAGAGCACCATGATAAACAGGCATCTAAAGTTAGAAAGAAGAAGTGATGGTCGCAAGACTGACACACTAACAGTACAAAAAATACAGAAATGCACATTCTTTCTTGCATTAAATGAAAAAACAAAGACCTTTACAAAACCAAGCTTAATTTTGATTATTTTCATCCATGTATTGTAATATAATAGCCAAAAGATGGTAAGACATCGTTCAACAATGCTGCCAGAGATATTTATACTCTTTTTACTACAGAGGGAATCTTAACTAAAATTAGGATGTCGATGGAAATTTTGTATTTTCAGTAATTTAACTCAAGTTGCGAAACTCGTCTTATTTAAGATAATTCAAACGGACACAGAGCTGAAGGTAGGTTGATGTCCTTTGGTTCTTTTACTTGTGATCGATTTGGCTCACATTTAATAAAAAATCACCAATTCACTAACTATCTCAAACAAATTTAGAATACTATAAGGACCATTTGGGCGTCAAATTTTTTGGGTTATTTTCTCAGTTCATTGGGTAGTTTTTTGGGTAGTTCTATGTAACCCAACCGTTCTATGGGTAGTTCTATGTCAAATCAACTCCAGCGCACACGGTCAGCGCAGCTGGCGGGCCTGACTGAATTCGAGGTGGAGGGTGGATTTGGCCACACACACACACTGTAAACATATTTTGGAGAAATAAGGTTTGTATCAATATTATTGTATACATTTAACATCTATTTTTAAAACAATTATACACATAACATACTACTGGGGGCTATAAAAAGGCCAAAATGTGCGGGACAAACATCAAGTTTACATGACATATTAAATGCACCGCCGCTTCGTTCGTGTTTTTGTTTGCTGGGTTTGTAAGGCCCGCTGGCATAGTGTGTAAATACGTTTTCTACTGTTGTTTTCATGTTTAAACGCCCCTTTTGGTCAAAGTCGTGTACGTATTCTTCCTTAACGTCCCTGTAAAAGGACAATTAAAAAAAAAAAGTCTAAACACATTATACACTGTTGAGAAATGTCCATTTGCCTAAAACATATTACAAAGTCGTGTGGAACTGTAAAACAAATGAATTGTGGAAGTTAGACCGTTAAAACAGTTTCTCACACCCTGCTGTGATCTGGATTTTTTGGGCGGCGCTATTTACAAACGTGGGGATTGATGACGACTGCGTCCCCCCTGACGCTCCTGGCCCGCCCTCCCTAACAATATTATAGAGCACATTCGCATCAGTTCACCAGCTTCCAACCGCTCGAGTTACGGTCATACTGTTACTTACTCTGTCGAGGCTCAAACATATATGGTTTTGTACAACCAAATTAAGCTGTTAGGAGATCCCCATTTGGCTGTAGCGGGGTGACAGTTGAGTGTGGCGACCTGCAAGCTGTTCCCGCGAATTAGTGGGCGTGGTTTTCAGCGTCAGCCAGCGGACACCGCCCCCCAGCCCCAGGTGATTGAGAGCTGAGACTACTGCTCATTTTTTTCGAGTGTTTTCGATAGCTTATTTTATATACTTTACCTGCTTTGTTTTATCATTCCAAATTTTTGCTGGGTGCCTATTAACACATTTTTCTGTGGTATGACAAACTCAGAACACATTACTCTAAATTATGACTTTACAGGGACTGTAACCAGTGTTTGTTTTTGGCAGCCCTTTTTGTTTTAGTCCTTAGTCTTTTGGACGAAAATGCTTTTTTAGTTTTAGTCACATTTTAGTCCACTTATAAACTGATGATAGTTTTAGGTCAAGTTTTTTACGTCGACGAAAACACAAAAAGGTTTTTAGTCAAGTTTTTAGTCAATTTTAGTAAAAAAAACAAAAAAGTAGTCTTTAACAAATTACTTTAGGTTTAAAAAGTATTGGAAATGGACTTAGGTTTGATCAGGTTGTACACGGAGTGTTGCAATATCATTAAAACAACAGTTTAACCTTAAAGCTTTGCATAATAAACTAGACTTTCTCATTGATGGAGATGCAGTGCTGCCAGCTGGACTTCATGGTCCGCATTTGGGCAAAACGTATAGCTTACATATTTCACCAGTTATATTTTTTCCATGGAATTGATTTGCTCTTCTAAAATTTTCAGGCACATTGCCTATTTTTCACCAGTAAATCACGGTAACTAAAGGAATGGTGTTTTTTAATTTTAAACAGCAAAAAACTTTGAGCGCTTACTACACTTACTCACAGATAACTTGGTAACCAGTGGAATCACTGTTTATAACTCCAAAAAAAGCCAGGAATAAAACATTCTAACTTTGGCAATTGTGGCCATTATTTGAGAAATTGCTAAAGTGCAATGAACAAAACGTGCCCAAATCTAAAGCTTTTGAGGAACACCATCACTTATGCTCCTCCACTTGCTGCTTTCAACTTGTCTGCCCCAGTGCCAACCACAAGATGCATATTATTTGTACAACACACCTATACAACACATTGTCCTATTCTTTAACTTGTACAACACTGCCAAAGTTGCAAACATTCTGACACAGAATAATAAATAAATTAAGATACATAATGGAGGTGCATTGAGCATAGGTTCTTAGGGAATGCAGACTTGAATTTAAAGTATGAAAACAAACATGACACTTGAAGTGTGTTGAACCATAAAAATGGAATAAACAATCCCTGAATACTGTAAACACTGTATTTGGTCTTTAAAGAACCAGCAAACTAATTTATTATAATAAAAAAAAAACAAACGTTGGTGTTTAACACAAATGAATTAGAGGAGGGCCCTACCTCTAGTGCTGTCCTCACAGCAAGCCCAAAAAGAATGATCACAGTATCTGTAAAAAAAAATTTTTGAAATTAAATGCTCGTGTTAATTAGCCTACTGACCTAGATTCAGTTTTCAGAAAAGCACACTTCTTTCTAAAATGACTCTGCTCTATTACGGACGCCACAACTGAGGTCACCTGTAATGCTAAAGACTCTCTCAGCAAACGCTTGAGATGCTGGCATGGCAAGAAGGTCTAGGCAATAGGGTTTAGGCTCGGATAAACATAATCTTCCCTGTGCAGCCCAAAATTCTAAGGCAGTCTCTTGGTTTGTAGGCTGTGACAACTGGCTCCTTGAATTCCTTGATTGCCGCCCTTGAACCACGCTTTTGGATGGTAGACTTGAGAAGGACCGGCTTTTTGTTGGACAAAATCCTAGCATCTGGCCGCTTTGTTATGAGCCTGCTCTTCTGTGGATTGCTTCTCCCCTCACGGGCTCCTCCTCCTCAAGCCTCCTCCTCCCGTACAACTGGTGGCACCAATTGAGCAAGTATAATCGTCTGTCTTCTCAGAGTGCCTGCGACTCTATTTGCTCATCATCATTTTCAAGGAGTGCTTCAGGTGCAACTTGGAGTCAGTGTGATCAAGAAAGCAGCCGAACGCTCTTGTCCATGTTTGCCGTCATCTTAATTGCCGCGGAAGCGAGGTCCTTAAAGCTAGATCCCTGGCATGGGGACTCGACAGGTGACCCGGCCTTCAGTCACGAAGGGCAGCACCACAAGGATCATGACTGTGTGTCATCTGGAGCAAACTGGGTATGCCCAGCGACAGGGGATGATTAAATCTCTGAGGCGGACACAGCTTATCCATCACTTACAGTAAATAGCCAAGCTCATCCCATCCTCAGACCTGAACTCTGAGTCCTTGATTTGGAAAGCCGTGATTCATCTGATTATGTGCGGGACCATCGATGGGCAGTCTTGATCAGTGGTAGGGACACCTCGGAGTCACAGTTCGCTCCATTCCACAATGCCTTGCAGAAGAGCTTACAAGACCGCTAATTTGCTCAGCAGTCCCGGTTGACAAAAAACACTGAGTGGGGGGGGTCCTTTCTGGATCATGTTCACCACAGTTGTAAGAGTGTGTACAACGGCAGGGGTCCTACGCATATATATGGCTCCAAACCTAAAGAACAAAAATGAGAAAAAAAAATATTTTTTGGGCATTCAAAAAAAATTGAAAAAACAAAATAAAATATTTAAAATTAACAGCAAAATAAGTATTTCCCCCTGGCGTTTTTCTAAACAGTACCCCAACCAGGGGCATCGCCCCGATGGATTTATCCCGGGGTCGAGCTAGTGGGTCATCGTTCAAACTTTAAAGCGCAATAGTTGCTTTATTTCGTTTTCTTTAGAATTTTGTGTTGTGGTATTCCCCATCCCCGCACGGTCAATACAAGTTTTTTCACTCCCCGGTTTTGGGTAACGACCGTCTCAAAAATAGTGTTGTGCTTTTTGCCCCCCGTGAAAAAAAAAAACATGCACTAATTTGGGCCAGAAATAAAGGGGGGTGCCCTTTTTTCCATATGCCCAAGCCCAATTTTTTTTTAAATGCTCTGGCAAGCCGCTTTTTTTCCCCTTTTAGTTTTTTCGATCATAAATCTTGTCAAAGGGTTTTTTTTTGTTTTTTTGGGTAGGGTTTCATCCTTTAAAAAGGGTTTTTTCCCACCCATGGGGATGAAATCTTAATCCCCAAGTGCAAGGGGGTAGACCGGGCGCCCCAATCCAAAGAAAAGGTTTTGTTCTTAAACATGTTTTTAAAAAAGGGTTTTGATTTGTTTTTGGGACCCGGCGGGGGCCCGTTTCGATAGATTTTCTTTTCCCCGTAATTATTTGGAAAAACCAGATTTCGGTTTGGGAGTTTGGCCACTGGGTCGGGTTTGAGGGGGAAAAACAAAGCCCAAACTCTATACAAAGTACATCTGTAAAAGTCATGTCATGTGAATACAAAAACAAAAATGTGTTTGTGTAAATGGTTTTCAGTAGTAATAGTAATAATGTAAATATTATGCAGAAATGTTTCAACACATTACATTTTTGGGAAAAAAAAAGGGGATTTTCTTTGATGCTTTGTTCAAGAAGCTTTTTCGATTTGGGGAAAAATGGGGAAAAGAAACCCCTCTGAAATGCTAATTTTCCCTCCAAAAATTTTTGATTTTTCATGAAATCAAATATGGGTTTTAAAAAATGACGACAACCTTTTACCCGGGCCCAAAATCCGGCATGTTCAACAAATAAAGTGACACAAACATTCCATCAAACACATGTATGGTCAAAAAAGAAAGAGTTATCGAAGCCCTCACCCCGCAGCAAATATCACCATTTTATATTTTATCTATAACTCAAAGCGAAGAAGGGTAATGTATTTATATAGCTACATACACACAAAGAATATACACTTAAATTACTCATTGTATAAATGTATTGTGTAGGCTAGGTCTAAAAAAATATAGGCTTTTTAATAATCAGTTCAGTGCGCAGAACCAGGATTAAATGAACACGCTCAAACTCACACAAGCGCACAAGCGCGGATGCACATCGCAAGGGTTCAGAATGATGTGCTCGAAAGCAACCATGGAGTCAAGGTTGGCCTGCGCTGCTCAAGTGCTCATTTAAAGTACACATACACGTCACATAAGCGAGAAATGTCGAGCGCACTTCCCTAGGTATATCTGTCCAACAGTTTTATTGATCATTTGTTCTTTCTTCTTCGAGTTTTAAATTCCAGTTATTGTGGGCGTTTGAGTCCAATTCATAGTCCCTGTGAATTGTGATCCCCCCCCCCCCGTAACATGCACCACTCTAGCGATTCGTTTAAAAACAGCAACAAACATACATATCACATGCCACAATAAAGTCATTTTATTGCAAATCCACAGCCTTTTATCTACAGATCAATCGTCATAATGTGAATATATCATATTGGAGATTTTTAAAAACCCGTGCATCCCTGCTTGTAACCGGACGGAGACGCGCGCGCTGTTTGAATAATGAACTGGAGAATGATTGACAGCCACAGAGAAGGGAAAACGAGTTTCCGTAAACTTTAATTTAATGATGTAAATAAACTTCTGTACCTCACATTAAGCTATGGAATGGCTTCAGATGACTTTGTGAAATTATAATCAGACCCTCAGACCCAAGTCACCCAAACTGACGTGAAAAAAGCGGGAGGTGCTGAAAAGCGCTGTTGGCATCCCTGAGAGTTAGTGCAACCAAGCTAACAAACGTTAGCAGCAATTTTGCGCCAGTAAGATATATGTAAAACCCTTAAGCTTACCATGAAATGTGTCACAAGCCGATTGTCGAGTAAAATTGAATGTATATATGTTAAAAGCGTGACTTGTTAGTTAACTTACCTTCGAAAAATAATATCAGCGTGATGAGCCTTCAGGTGCCGCTTGAGGTTGGTGGTATTCTTCCCACCTAGTTTGTGGCCACATTTTCCGTCGTCTCCCAATACTATTGCATTCCGTTTTTTCTTTCTGATGAATTATACTGAAAGTATGTCCATAAATCATCTCGTCGTTTCCGACCACCAAGCCTGTTTATTGGCGTCGCCGCCATGGTCCTTCAAAGATGTGTGGCGAGTGACTAGCCACAGGTGTGTTGTTGTGTTGGAATCTGGTGCGCGGCATAGCGGCAGCCGGGGGTGGGTGGGCGTACACCAAACAAGGATAGGAAGCGGGCAGATTTCACACAAAATAGGCAGAAATGACATGCATTGTAACGTCAGACTTATAATCATTTTCGTTCCGTCTCGTCTCATCAACAACGAAAATCTCGAAAAACGTCTCGTCATCTTTTAGTCCACATTAGAGCCATTTTTAGCTAGTCATCGTCACGTTATCGTCATAAAAAAAGCTTTTCTGTAGGATAGTGTACTTTCCCGCCAAGCTATATGAAATACCTCTAGAACTTTAACTAACTGTTATATGACGTAATTGACTTCAAAGTCCATTAAGTCAATTAAGTTGAAGGGGTTTTCAATGCCACGAGATTAATGTGATGTAAAACGCGCATTCCTTGCCTTTTTAGATTATTAAAATTAGATTTTTGTCTCATTACAGCCTTTAAGCAAATCTCTGGTAATAAATTTCTGAAAACCACCTTTTGTACACGTACAGTCAAGCTGGGATGCCCATCCCCCATCCTACTGCATGCAGTTGCTGAGTCAAAACAACCCAATTACTGAGTCATCTGTCGCGACGGGCATTTTGGATCATCAGCAGGAGGGAATTCTACGGGTTTGCACTTTTTTCAAGCAGATTGATTTCTGTGTTTTTTGTTTTTTGTGAAATAAAGGTTTGTATTGGTCTTTGTATCATTTAATCGTTACCGATTGGCAAAATGTGCTGTTCTGATTTTAAAATATCACTTATTTGATGGGTCATAAAGCATCGTGCATTTGCGAGCACCAGAGATACAAGGTTTAACGTATTTTTTTCTGAGTTTTTTTTTTTTTTTTTTTTTCACAATAAAAATACATTTCTAATCATTTATTTATTATTATTATTTGAAAAAAATATATTGCTCTTTTTCCCTCAGACCTGCTCTCGAATGTCCGTGGTGACAAACCCACAGCCTTTCGTTCGAGGTGACACTTTTATCTCATCTAAATTGAATTATTGCCATACATAGATAATAAAATTGCCATAAACCATTAAAAAACAGCTGTTACTATTATTAAAAAGATCCGGTAGGTTACTGTGGCTATACCCTTTAGTTAAGACCGACCAGTAGCGAACCGTGACTCTTGAGGTTTGGCCCTCTCCCCCTAACTTACCCTCATTGCGGGAAAAACAAACAAACTAACTAACGTTAATAGCCTAGCTTACAGGGTCCTCTTTTAAAACAATTCTATCTTTGAAATAAGATGCTACTCCAGGTTTAAGGCGGTCGCACACTGGACGACAAGTGCAGCGCTGCACCGCCTGCCGCACCTCATCTGTAAAATTTGCACAAATAGTTTTTTTTATGAGTGAATTGCACACCGGCAACTGTCCCCGCGGATCCCAGCTGCGACTTTGGGCGCCGCTGTTTTAAAAATCCTGCCGCGCAGGGCGCCTCAGCGCCGCTCACATAATTTTACATTACATTACATTTGTCCCAAATTATTGTTAATGAACGTAATGACTTCATCCTAGATTGGAATATTATGTAGTGTGCATTTCTCAGCAAAACGTTTATCTTTCTGTGACTCTAAATTTCGTGCTTCATATAGAGAGCTAATAGATGGCAATCTCGCACCCTACGTCATAATTTCGACTTGTCGACTCATAAATACTAACTTCCCAGGAGGGCTTGAATGCACCGTAAAAACCACTGGTCTAAGAACATTCTTTGACAAATTATTAATTATTAGTCATAAATTATTATTTGACATAACGATTTATAAATTGTTAAAATATTGGTATCCGGAACGCTGTGATCTCGAAGACTACAGTGTACACCGTGAGTTTTTAAAAGCTTATTTTCTTTGTAATACGAATAAATAGTACTCATAAATGTCTGTTGAGACTTGAAACAAGTGGATGCTTGGACCCAGAAACAGCATTCCTGATGTCATGACAGCATTTATCATCACCAGCTGTCACTAGGTAAACCTTCAGTAATTCACTAATATCAGTCACTTTCAGCCATATCTAAAGTCTTTGCTACTATGCCTTCAATGTTCAGATGAAAATGGAAATTTTGTCATCAGTTACTCACCCTCTTGTATGTACACCATTTAATTGAATGATTTAAAAAAAATGATTTTAAATCTGATTATGGGGTTTAAACTAAAGCAATTCAGTTTTTTTGAAAATCAAATACCTGTAATTAAAATAAATATTTATTTGACTATGAGGGATAGTTTTACCTCCAAAATAAGTTTTGACTAACTAAAGTTTATGTCACTCAAAATTTGCTTGACTTTCTTTTGTGTGACACTGAAAGGAGAAATGATGGTCGAATAATGCATCAGAAAAATAAAAACTGGTTGCTGTAAGTGAAAGTCTGTGTTTTTGTGTTTTTAGGTGGTCTGATTATGCATGGATGGATTGCTTTGTACAGGAGAAGTTAACTGAATGGCAGCTTTCAGAACTTGTTAATAGTTTTGAAGGTAAGTTTCCCGGTTATTTCCTGTTATGTCCTATTTGTCCTGTCCTTTCACCATCCAATAAAGCCATACAGGCCATACACTATTCTTAAATTATACCATATTCTGTCTGAATACTTAATTCTGATTAGCTGCAAGTTGTGGCATAAATCTGTTTAATGCACAGGTAGTTCAATCTCAGTTTATTCACAGTTGTATATAAATAATGTTGCACTGAAACACACAAATATCATTTGCACATAGAGATCTGAGATCACCTGTACACACACATACAATCATTCAGTACGGAAACTTATCAGCAACTGCCCCACGACTTGTTTTAATAAAATCACCATACTACTGTAAGTAAAATGAAGTAATTAAATGCACAGCTTTTTTTTTCTAAAAGAGAGAGTAATGCTGCACACAGATGCAAGTTATTTATAGACACAGGTAGCTGTGCATTAAACAATTCGAATGCAATCTACTTTGCGTGGGTGTTGTTTCTTTGCCTCCACATCCTGCAAAAAAAAAAATGGATTAGTTCACTTCCAGAATAAAACTTTCCCAATAATTTACTCACCCCATGTCATACAAGATGTTCATGACTTTCTTTCTTCAGTCAAAAAGAAATTATGTTTTTTGAGCAAAATATTTTTCTCCATACATACAGACTTCTGCACAATGGATTGTAGGTTCAAATTGCAGCTTCAAAGGGCACTACATGATCCCAGCAAAAAAAAATAAGAGTCTTATCTAGTGAAATGATCTGTCCTTTTCTAAATAGATTAACATTTAAATATATTTTTAATTTATTATCTTTTTAATGGCATTTGCGGTTAAAAAGTATATAAATGTAATATTTTTTTTTTTAGAGATGGGATCATGTAGAGCCCTTAGAAGCTGCATTTAAACTGCAATTTGAACCTTCAGCCCGTTAGCCACCATTAAAGTCCACTATATGGAGAAAAAACCTGGAATGTTTTCCTCAAAAACCTTAATTTCTTTTTGACTGAACATGAATTTTGAATAACATGTGGGTGAGTAAATTATCAAGAATTTTTTTATGCTGGAAGTGAACTAATTTACATTTATGCAAAAATGTTGTCATTTGTTGTCAGCCCTTTGAGCTCCTATATAGCACAGAGGAACCAGTACAGGATGTTGAAAATGAATGAGATGATTTGGAGCAGGACAGCATTACCAAACGGGTAGCTCTTTTTGTAGCTAACCTGAGATCTAAACCTTCTCAGACATTTTCCACCATAAACTTGGTGGTCCGACAGACCTCCAGTTTAATTAGTGACATTGTCGGGAGACTACAATCCAACCATGTCAGTATTTCGGACATTTGGCCATGAACATACTCCAGAGGTAGAGGAACTCAGACAGGAGTTCACAAATGCTGCAGAGCCCTTCAGAGGCCTGGAGTCAGATTATAAACAGATGCAGTATTTTGCAAAATCAGGTACCTTCATTCAGCCCATTGAGGAAGTGTTGCCTGGAGTTTCTTATGTACAGCAAACAGACTCTGCCACAGGCGTTTGTCAAACAAGTAGCTGTCACTGATACGTTTCAGCGTAATCCACTGAAGCAAATTTTAGCCCAGGTACTTAACATTCCTGGCATGTTGGAAACCATGCTTTCATGGCAGCAGAGAAACAGAGAAGCTCCTTGAGATTTTAAAGTCAGTTTAATAGTATTGAAATTCAAGTTGAATCTAGTATATAAAAAAAAGGTTTTAGTTGCTTAAATTATTTCTATGAATTAATAAGTTAGCATGACTTTTTCATCATAGCATTTTTTTAACGAGCTGTTTTTGTTTTCTGAAACCAAGCACCCCACTTTTTTCTTTTTTTAAAATCTATTAATCCCCTCGCATATCTCCTACACAAACCTACAAATAAGGGCTAATAGAGGTTCTTTCTTTAATTATTTATTTATAATGTTTATTCTTGAAGAAAATAAGTATTTATTCTTTAATAAAATAAGGGATGATCCAAATATTTATAATGTACAATAATATAGGCCTATATCTGCCTGCAGTTAAAAAGTTATATTTGTTTTGATTCACCCATTTATGTAGGATACAATTATTCGAAAAATTAAAAATAAATAATGTCATAAAAAAACGCCATCGGCCTGAATAAATTTTACCATTATAGAATTGGGATAGTAATTTAGGAGGTGAAAATACAGTGAAATTACAAATGGCATGGGATTTTAAAAGCATGACAACTGAAGGTCTATGAAACGTTTCTATGAAGCATTTTTTTTTTTTTTTAAACAATGGCACTTAAAGTTTTCAACTGAAATATTACTATTTCAACCATATAGCCTGTGAATAACAAAATGCATACTTTTCAATGAAAGAACACTGAGAGTGTAGGTTGCTTCTGGTGTTTGGATTTTTTACTTCAATATAATGAGATCCCAAGTTTTAAGAATAGCCTACACTAGTTTTTTTGTTTGTTTTTTTTTTTGTTTTCTGTTTTTTTTTTTTACTCTCTCTATTTAACAGCATTAACTCAATGAAATACATCTTCCTTCAGGTAGACTGAATGTTTTCCTGCCTTGATAAACGCTGGGCTCATGATCAATGAGTTTTATTCGCTCAAACTGATTTAGTAAAATCAAACCGTGGACGGTGAAGCTGGGCTTCCTCAAACAACCACTCCCAAAAATAAGCGGGAGCAGCTGATGGAGGACTCCGCTTGGTCTTAAAGCCTTCCTCAAACGCCTACGTTCACAAATAACATGATTTTCGCAAAAATAATGATTAATTATCAACTGATAATTTGTTATTATTTTGGTCTAGTGAAAATAATAATATGGGCTACGAGAAAATAATGAATAAAAAGAGTAGGACTGATGTGAGTGCAGGCATGTTTCAACCCAGTAACAACACACCGTTCCTCACAGCCAACAAACAGACCGAGTTCAGTTCTGTATAGCCTGTGGGAGTCAAGATAAAGGTGTGAATCTCTTGCTCTTTCATAAGGACAGTCTCATGAGGGTTTCAAACTTGCAGAACAGGTTTTAGGACAACTTTAAAGAAAGGTTTGATCCACTTCAAATGTTGACTACTGTATAGCGCAATAAAGTTTATTAGTTATTATAACTTAATTTCAGAGGAAGTGCCTTAACTCCAAAAAAATAAAATAAATAATAAATAAAATAAAATAAAAAGATGCAAACTGTTGCATTAGGACTGGGCGATAGGCCTTATGGCCTAAAAAAACAAAACAATTTTTTTCACAAAAAAAAATCCGTTTTACGATTTGAATCGATTTTTTTTTGCCTCCCTACTTAAAATCAATATTCAAATGACAACGAAATTGCTCAAGACAAGTTTTAATATAATTCTTTATCATTTACCAGTCAAATTTATAACTGAGAGAAGATGATTAATAAAAAGCAGTAACGTTATTACCTTAATACTGGAAAGACCTTTATTTTATTTTATTTATTTATTTTTAATACTAGCCCATCATGCAATCATACAATTTCCCCTCCGCGCTCCGAGCATTTAATAATCAATCCGCTCCGCGCTAACTGATACCAGAAACACTGCTCCGCACTCGCACCGTGGATAAAGTTGAAATGTTTATTTTTATAATGTAGCCTATAAAATAAAAATAAATAAATAAATGCCATTACAGGACAGGTTTTAAAGGGGATTAGGCTATTGTGTGCAAACTTTTTTTCCTACCAAACGGCAAACTAATAACATGTGTCAGCATTAAAAGGTATAACTGCTGCTTTCTGCTGTGCAAATTTTGTTTGTGATAAAAATAACAGTACATTTTCGGTTATTTTATCTACAGATCGACGCATTTCTTACAGATTTTCTGCTCATTCAAAATCAGATACAGATGAAGTAGCGTACTGTAAGATTACATTTGTTTGAATGCATTATTGTGACAGCGATTGCGTGTGAATGTGCTGTATCTGTTTAAATCACGCTTTAACCCGAAAATAATCAGTAAAAGGAGCAGACAAACTCCTTGAGAACTAGCCTGTAACGCTCGACTACTCCCGTCATTATACGGAGAGATTATGTGTATCAAGATATAGCTAAATATGTTTATCATGTGAATTCTTGCTAAATATGCAGTTATATTACGGGATGTTGGCATGAATTGTACTCGTGATGGAGCGGTGCTGGAGCGAGTGAAAACCACGACGCTCCGACTTTTAAAAAATCCGCTCCTCTTCAGTCAGAATCACTCCGCTCCGCTCATACTCTGCTCCGCAGCGTGTCTCAAACGCGCGGGGAGGGTTGAACCCAATCACAACTACGAGCCCTGAGTGGAGCGTCGGCCGTTTTATTTTGTTGCGTCCATACAATATTTTTTTTTAGAGTGTGAAATATAAATTTTCACAGAATGTAGCCTATTCACAAAAAATAGGCCTATATTAAACCATCTCTTTAAGTTTTTCTAAATCCCAAACAGAGTCCAGACATCAGTAAAGTATCCGTCTATGATCATGTTTTTATAGGTGACAAAAAAACACCAGAGTTTTGGGAGACATTATATTTTGTAGACTTTATGTGATTTAAAATGCACAAACCAGAAGCACAATATCTGCAGAGAAGGGTTGGCCATTCTCAAAACATAAAATATCAATTTGAAAGAAAAATTTATGCAAACGCATATAAAATGCTTTAAAAACTTTAACAGAGATGTCTAGAGGCTATTTAATAGATCTGCCTCCTATGTAAAGATTTTTCTAGTTACTAGTCTTTCATTTGTCATTATTCAACTAATCGCAGGTTTATATTAAATTTACATCTATAATCCATAATGAGGATTAATATATTCCGCGCTCAAGCACATGCATTAAGTTTGCCACAAAGCACAGGCAGAAGTAGCCCAATAATTGTGAAAAAGGAGACATTTTAATTATTTATTAATAAACAAATGTTTTCTTGTCGGCTGCAAGATGAAATTCACAGTGCTGACTCTCTCCATATGAACGCGCCTTTAGAGAGAAATGAAACCTTCTCAGATTACATAATTTCTGACATTTTGAATTGATTCGTTTAAAAGACATTTCAAGCTTTCTGTAGATATATTTCTCATGTATGTGAGACAATTTTCAGTTATTTCATTATTAGGAAAAAAATCACGTGACCGAGAGGGCGCCTCCCTGTCATGCATTCGCATTAATAATTTTTGCACAAACACTTGATTATGAATAATAATTCACATTTTCCATATGCATTACAAAGTAAATAATTTATTTTTTACATGCAATTATCCAAAATAAAACCAAACAAGATTTGTAATTAAGATAAAATGTAGACAAATAAGAATAAATGCTGCACGTGCACTCAGCATCACGCGCAGAGCAAATCTTGCACTCTGACATGTTACAGAATATTGAACAAACCTGCATTTAAATGCGGCTGCAATTTATTTCATTTATTTATTTATTTATTTTTACTTTACTTAAATTATATGAAAGCAAGTAAAGAAGACTCCATTTAAAATCACTGAAGTTGTCAATTAATGAATCTCTTTTTTACATCGTGTGTATTTTGTTGATTATAATGACTTGAGTTTAATCATGAGGACGTTTTATTAATCAGTCCATTCTTTAGAGTTTCAGTGATTTAGCTAAATCGTGCAGGTTTAATTTATTCGTTTCTTGTTTTAATTTAGGCCTAAATAACGGGAGCGAAATTATACAGTCCCTCACGTTTTACTAAAATAAAGAAAATAATTTATAAAACACGCAAGCCTAGCTCACTATGCTACCACTTTTAATGCTCCGATGCAAAGTAAACCACAATTTATTTTGAATAATATAATTTGTCAGTTCATATTATATAAATAATACCGCACACTATTTAAATGTGTCAAATCTAAAATATGGTCTAGAGAAAATATAAGCACAGGCTCATAGGCTTGACATTTATCCTGCTTGAATACGTCAAAACAAACGCACATATCTTCATAAGGACTAAACTTTCCTCTGTGAATATTAAATATTTTAACTAGCCTAAAGTGTTTTCCTTTCATTTTTCCCGACTGCAGTCAAATATAACAAAACGGTGAGGCAAAGCTGACGTCTATTCGCGAAAATGTGCTTTGATGCGCTTGTTTGAAAACTTGTGATTAAAGCGCCACTCAGCGGTCAAAAGCTGCAAATGCACTTTGCAGACGGCGCGGCGGCGGTACGAGCGGCGGTGGAAGTAACGTTTTGGATGTCTACCCTACTGTAAGTTAGGCTTTTTATATTTCATTATAAAGAGCCTGCCACCAGAGTTGTTGTCAAGTTAGCGGTCACATTTCCTTTTAGCAGTGTACAAAACTGATGATGCAAAGACCTATGGCCTTGATGCACTGTTAAGCCCGATTGTTGCAGAACTCAGGTCTCTTGAGACTGATGGCATCATTCTGAACACTCCAATCTTCCAAGGTACTGTTAAGTTTAAGGGTGTAAATGCCATTCTTGGCTATTCTGAAAGCTCAGCTTCACTGATTCTAATAGGTTGTGTTGGGAGAGGACGCTGGCGTGGTTTGTTCGCCGCTTCTACACTTTCACAAACCAACATTCGTTGGGAGAGGACGCTGGCGTGGTTTGTTCGCCACTTCTCCGTTTTCTCTAACCAACAGTTGTTGTTATGGTATAACCAATAACATAACGTTTATCGACCAGTAATACGTTCAGAAAGTTATATGTGGATTTTTATGTATACTGTACGGATTCCACCGACTCAAGCGGCTGCTCACCTACCAGTTTGCTATCGCCTGTGGATTCCCGTGTCTGTCCGTCGCTGCCTGTTGCCCTGGGGCCTTCGACTGAGATCGCTGCCGATGATCGCGAGGTGTTCACCCATGGTCACGGTTGTTTGCTTGCTGTGTCTGTTGGCTTTTCTCTGTGCATCACGAACGTGGCTTGCGGCTAGCAGACCACTCTCCACGACTGGCATAATGCTGAATTATTCAGCCAATCAACTTAAACGTCCAAATTCATGTTCAAATTCAACAACTATACCACTCCATCGTGTACATCAGTCATTAAACAACTTGGACTCCTTCGCCGACCCCGTTATGTTCACAGAAGTTGCCGACTTTGAATGCCTTGCATTTAAATATAAGCACCCTCTTTCCACTATGATACTTCTCATTTATCGGCCACCCAAACCAAATCCATCATTCATCCCAGAGATGTCCAATCTTCTTTCAACATTCTGTACAATGTCTGCTAATATCATTATACTTGGAGATATGAACATTCATGTCAACTCTTCAACCTGTCGTTTTGCAGCAGAATTTCTCCAATTACTCGACTGTTTTAATTTGACACAACTTGTCGATTCCCCAACTCATACCAGGGGCCATACTCTTGACCTAGTTATTACAAACTCTGTTTATCTCAGCAATCTTCTGGTGTATGATCTGGGATTTTCTGATCATAAGGCCATCTCCATGAAGATGTCTTCACTGTCCAGCTTCATCAAGCCCAAACGCCAAATCTGTTTCAGAAATCTGAAAAACATCAACCAAGAAACTATGGCATCTGATCTCCAGCATCTCCTTTCTGTAAACTGTCTACCACCCATGGACTCAGTGGACTATTATAATAACACCCTCAGAAGCATTCTGGATCTTCATGCCCCGGTCAAAACCCAGAAACAGTCACTTTCACCCCGATCAACACCCCGGTATACCGGTGATCTACGGAAAATGAAGGCAGCTGGGCATTCCCTTGAGAGGAGATTCAAAAGCCACAGGTCTCACTGTGCACAAGCTCGCTTTTCGGGAACATCAAAAGGACTACTCAAAGTCACTTATGGAGGCACGGTAAAATTTCTATTCAAATGTCATCAGAAATAGTCCCGGAAACTCCAAACAGCTGTTTCTCCACCATAAATCATCTACTCAAACCTCAAACCCCCTCACTTACAGAAACTACAGAAGAGCACTGTATAATTTCAAAACAAAAATAGACTCAATTTACTCTACCTTTTCTGAATCTTCACCACTATCCACCCTGACTATCCACTTACAGCCTGTAATTTTGGAGCCCCTACATCGTTTTCCAGAAATTTCACAGCAAGAGGTTGAGACAATAATTAAAAGGATGAAACCTACCACCTGTGCCCTCGACCCTTTTCCTACAGTTCTAGTGAAAGTAAACACCTCTGTCCTAAGTCCTCTGATTACCACTATAATAAACCACTCCCTCCAATCTGGTATTGTGCCATCTGCCCTAAAATCTGCCATAATCAGACCACTTCTCAAAAAACCCACCCTTGACCCAGATGTGCTTGCAAATTACAGGCCTATTTCCAATCTCCCATTTCTCTCCAAAGTATTGGAAAAAGTTGTAGTTTCCCATCTCCAGGATCATCTCAAACACAATAATCTTTTTGAAAAATTTCAGTCTGGTTTCCGCACTGCACATAGTACGGAAACAGCCTTGGTTAGAGTCACAAACGACCTACGGATGACAGCTGATGCAGGTTCACCATCCCTCCTCATACTCCTCGATCTGTCTGCTGCATTCGATACAGTGTCATCATGGCATACTTCTAAACCCGACTGCATCACACCATTGGACTCACTGGCACTGCTCTTAAACTGGTTTAAATCATACCTCACTAACAGAAACAGAGTACATTTCACTTGGAAGTGCAAGGTCCCGGCAACACACAGTTACCTGCGGGGTCCCTCAGGGGGGGTCAGTCCTTGGCCCCATTCTCTTCATCATTTACATGATTGTCATTAGCCGCTATGGAGTCTCATTTCACTGCTATGCTGATGACACACAACTGTACATGAAAACTTCACCAACATCATTTTCATCTTCAACACTCACTGCCTGTCTGGAGGAGATAAGGGTGTGGATGAAGCACAACTTCCTCCAGCTAAACAGCTCTAAAACTGACAGCAATTCTTGTTGGCACACCACACGTCAAACCCAGTCTTCCTCCATTACTGGTATAACTATCACTGATCATGTCATTTCCCTCTCCACTACTGTCACCAATCTTGGTGTAAGATTTGATCCACAACTCAGCTTCGAAGCCCATATCAAAAACCTCTGTAAGATATCTTTCTACCATCTCAGAAATATTGCAAAAACTCCGTCCAATGTTAACCTTAGCAGATGCTGAAAAAAAAAACTGTCCATGCCTTTGTCTCCTCCAGACTGGATTACTATAATGCACTTCTCATCGGGATTCCTAACAAAAGCTCGCAGAGACTACAGTATGTTCAGAATAGTGCTGCTAGGATCCTGATGAGAGTTCGAAAATATGATCATATCACACCCATTCTCCATTCACTTCCCTGGCTTCCTGTTTCCGCCAGGATTGAATATAAGATCTCCCTTCTAACCTACCAGTGTATCTATGGAAATGCCCCCCCCCCCATCTGAAAGAACTACTCACACCTTCGACTACTTCTCGATCACTCCGCTCAACAAATTTAAACCGCCTCCTTCTCCCCAAGACAAAGCTCAGCACTATGGGTGATCGGGCTTTCTGCTCTGCTGCTCCTTGGATTTGGAATGCTCTTCCCGACCATCTGAGGGCACCTCAAACTATTGAGACTTTTAAAAAAGGACTAAAAACATTTCTTTTTAGGAGAACTTGTGACTTTTAATTATTAAACCTTTTAGTATTTTATCCTTTCTAATTGATCTTAATTGTAGCACTTTGAGATTTGTTTCAAATGTAAAGTGCATTACAAATAAAAATGTATTATTATTATTATTATGTAATGCTATTGCATGACGTCTACAGTCATGAGGCAGATTTGCTCATAGGAAAAACCCCACTGAGACAGGGTTAAAAAAGAGACAGCGTGCTGAACAACTTGCTGTCTTATCACGTAACTCAAAATGTGGCTCCAGACATCATGCATGACATCCTTGAAGGTGTGGGGCCATATGAAGTGAAACTTGTCTTGAATTCATTAATTGAACAAAAACATCTTACGCTTGACAAGCTGAACAACAGAATCACAAGCTTTGATCATGGGTTTTGTGATAAAAGCAACAAACCTTCTCTAATAAGCAAAACTGACCTCAGAAACCTGGACAAGTCTATGAACCAATCTGCAGCTCAGATGTGGTGCTTACTTAGGTTACTGCCTACCATGATTGGTGACCTGATACCAGTGGGAAACAACTTCTGTTGCTCCTGCTCCAGTGTATGGAGTTTATTTTTTCTCTCCTTCTCTCACCGTTCCAGCAACAGAGTTCTTGAGAAAGATCATTGAGGAGCATCACTGCCTTTTTCTTGAGCTCTTTCCCCACCTACATTTGCGGCCAAAACACCACTTCATGCTGCATTACCCAACAGCAATTCAGAAGCTAGGCCCCCTGATGCAGTTTTGGTCAATGCGCTTTGAGGCCAAACATGGTTTCTTTAAAAGGGGTTTAGTCACGTCACATGCAACTTCCGCAACATCTGCAAGACGATGGCGTTTCGGCATCAGATAATGCAGTGTTATGATTTTCTTTCTGGCACCATTTTGAGCCACAATGTGGAAGTTGGCCAAGGGAAGAGTTCCTTTCTGGCCACTTTAGAAGAATTTAAAAACATCCAAAGTGGTTTGACAGGATTCCCTCTGTTCAGTGAAGTGTTTGTGCCTGAATGGGTTAAGGTAAACAGTACAGGATACTGATCAGGCATGACGGTGTTCCTTGCCTACGACACAGATGAAGAACTCCAGTTTGGGCTCTTACAAACCATCCTCTTGATGGAGCAAACATCAAAAACCCCATCAGTAAAGCTTGTTGTTCAGAAATGGGAAACAATAGGCTTTGAGAGGCATTTTTTTGCATACTGTGTGACACCCACTCACAGTTTGATTTGCTATTGATGTGAAAGAACTGATTGATCATCATCCACTACACGCTGTCAGGTCATACAAAACGAGGATGATCATTGTTTATACATCCCCCTGCGCTATAGAATCTTTTAGATCATACAGACCTAAGAAATCAGTAAGACTCACGTATCCTGTACATATGATCTTTGCAACACTACAACCTGTGTGTGTGTATATATGTATAATGCATGTTAAGTTGTATTAGATGATTAAGTTTGCAGGAAGTGTGTGTGTGTGTGTTTCTAATATCTACTTGCTTAGAAAGAAAAAATGTGTTGGATGCCCTCCACTGCCCCAATTACAAGCCCAAATGAGCCCCCAACTCCCACACCTCCTTGCCAAAGAGAAGATGATGAAACAATGCTGGATCTGGATACACCTATTGTTTTGCATGTCATCCCATTTTTTGTAAGTCCCACATTTCAAAATAAGAAATTAACATATTATTTATTGCTAAAGAACATTGCAACTTTTAACATAATTATTCTGGGCATTTGAATTTAGGATGTCCGCACAATCCTCACCAACTCATATGAAGGCAGGCTGAGTCTTGATAAGGACAATTTTGTCACCATAAAACAGAGACGTTGCACAATCAGAATTTTAGTGTCATACCTAAAGTAGGTGGTCATCCAAAACGTCGTTTCTACCGCCGCTCGTTCGTACCGCCGCCGCGGCGTCTGCAAAGTGCATTTGCAGCTTTTGACCGCTGAGTGGCGCTTTAATCACAAGTTTTTGAACAAGCGCATCAAAGCACATTTTTCGCGAATAGACGTCAGCTTTGCCTCACCGTTTTGTTATATTTGACTGCAGTCGGGGAAAATGAAAGAAAACACTTTAGGCTAGTAAAAATATTTAATATTCACAGATGAAAGTTTAGTCCTTATGAAGATATGTGCGGTACGAATTCAAGCAGGATAAATGTGAAAGCCTATGAGCCTGTGCTTATATTTTCTCTACACCATATTTTAGATTTGACACATTTAAATAGTGTGCAGTATTATTTATATAATATGAATTGTGTGTTATATTATTCAAAAGAAAATTGTGGTTTACTTTGCATCGGAGCATTAAGAGTGGTAGCATAGTGAGCTAGGCTTGCGTGTTTTATAAATTATTTTCTTTAGTTTAGTAAAACGTGAGGGACTGTACAATTTCGCTCCCATTATTTAGGCCTAATTAAAACAAGAACGAAAACGAAAAATTAATTAAACCTGCACGATTTAACTAAATCATTGAAACTCTAAAAGAATGGACTGATTAATAAAACATCCTCATGATTAAACTCATGTCATTAATCAACAAAATACACAAGATGTAAAAAAGAGCTTCATTAATTGACAACTTCAGTGATTTTAAATGGAGTCTTCTTTACTTGCTTTCATATAATTAAAGTAAAGTAAAAAATAAATAAATAAATAAATGAAATAAATTGCATCCGCATTTAAATGCAGGTTTGTACAATATTCTATAAAATGTCAGAGTGCAAGATTTGCTCTGTGCATGATGCTGAGTGCACGTGCACGTGCATTTATTCTTATTTGTCTACATTTTATCTTAATTACAAATCTGTTTGGTTTTATTTTGAATAATTGCATGTAAAAAAAAAATGATTTACTTTGTACTGCATATGCAAAATGTGAATTATTATTCATATTCAAGTGTTTGTGCGAAAATTATTAATGCGCTTGACAGGGAGGCGCCCTCTCGATCACGTGATTTTGTCCCTAATAATAAAATAACTGAAAATCTGGGTGTCTCACACACATGAGAAATATATCTACAGAAAGCTTGAAATGTCTTTTAAACGGATCAATTCAAAACGAAAGCATTATGTAATCTGTGAAGGTTGTATTTTCTCTTTAAAGGCGCATTCATATGGAGAGAGTCAGCACTGTGAATTTCATCTTGCAAGCCGACAGGAAAACATTTGTTTTATTAATAAATACTTAAAATGTCTCCTTTTCACAAGTATAAGGCTACTGCTGCCTGTGCTTTGTGGCAAACTTAATGCATGTGCTTGAGCGCGGAATATATTAAGCCTCATTATTGGATTATAGTTGTAAATGTAATATAAACCTGCGATTAGTTGAATAATGACAAATGAACGACTAGTAACTAGAAAAATCTTACATAGGAGGCAGATCTATTTAAATACCCTCTAGACATCTCTGTTAAAGTTTTTAAAGCATTTTATAACGCGTTTGTATAAATTCTTCAGAACGGTCTGTAACGGAGAGATGCCTTAACAATGATTTTCCCTCTGAAACACACAAACACGAAAATTTAAATAAAATTTATATTTTATGTTTTGAGAATGGCCAACCTTGTGCTTCTGGTTTGTACATTTTTAAATCACATAAGGTCTCAAATAAATGTCTCCCAAAACTGTTTTTTTGTCACCTATAAAACACAAGTTCATAGACGGATACTTTTCTGATGTCTGGACTCTGTTTGGGGTTTAGAAAAACTTAAAGAGATGGTTTAATATAGGCCTATTGTTTGTGAATAGGCTACATTCTGTGAAAATTTATATTTCACACTCTAAAAAAATATTGGTATGGACGCAACAAAAATAAAACGGCCGACACTCCACTCAGGCTCGTAGTTGTGATTGGGCCCTCAACCCTCCCCCGCGCGTCTGAGACTCGCTGCCGAGCAGAGTATGAGCGGCGCGGTGTTATTCGACTGAAGAGGAGCGGATTTTTTAAAAGTCAGAGCGTCGTGGTTTTCACTCGCTCCCAACGCACCGCTCCATCACGAATACAATTCATGCCAACACCCGTAATATAACTGCATATTTAGCAAGAATTCACATGATAAACATATTTAGCTATAGCTTGATACACAATCTCTCCGATCAGAAGGACTATAATTAATGCAAATATAATGCAAATATATATAAATGTAGATCTGTAGATAAAAAAACTGACGAAAATGTACTGTTATTTCATCACAAACAAAAATTTGCACAGCAGAAAGCAGCAGTTATACTTTTAATGCTGACAATGTTTATTAGTTTGGCGTTTGGTAGGAAAAAAAGTTTGCACACAAAGCCTAATCCCCCTTTGAAACTCTCCTGTAATTTTAGTTATTTTATTTTATTTTTATTTTTATAGGCTACATTATGAAAATACCATTTCAACTTTATCCACGGAGCGAGTGCGGAAATTGTATGATTGCATGATTGGCTAGTATTAAAAAATAAATAAAAAAAAGGTCTTTCCAGCATTAAGGTAATAACGTTACTGCTTTTTATTAATAATCTTGTCTCAGTTATAAATTTGACTGGTAAATGATAAAGAATTATATTAAAACTTTCTTGAGCAATTTCTTCTGGTCATTTGAATATTGATTTTAAGTAGGGGAGGACAAAAAAAAAAATCGATTTAAATCGTAAAACGGATTTTTTTTGTGAAAAAAAATCGGGAATTTTTTTTTAGGCCTAAGGCCTTATAGCCCGTCTAATGCAGCAGTTTGGATCCTTTTTATGTAATATTTATTTATTATGAGTTAAGGCACTTCCTCTGAACATTAAGTTATAATAACTAATACAACTTTATTGCGCTATACAGTAGTCAACATTTGAAGGTGGATCAAACCTTTCTTTAAAGTTGTCCTAAAACCTTTCTGCAAGTTTGATACCATCATAAGACACTGTCCATATGAAAGAGCAAGAGATTCACACCTTTATCTTGAACCCCCACAGGCTATACAGAACTACCCCCAGCCCCCTCCAGCTGAAACTGAACTCGGTCTGTTTTTTTGTCTGTGAAGGAACGCTGTGTTGTCATGTTACTGGGTGAAAACATTGCTGTACTCACAGCAGGACCTACTCTTTTTATCATTATTTTTCTTGCCGCCCATATTATTATTTCACTAGACCAAAATAATAACAAATTATCAGTTGATAATTAATCATATTTTGCGAAAATCATGTTATTTGTGAACGAAGGCGTTTGAGGAAGGCTTTAAGACCAAGAGGAGTCCTCAGTCAGCTGCTCCCGCTTCACAGCGCGCAAGCTCTAACTGACCCAGCTTCACCGTCCACGTCTTTGATTTTTACTAAATCAGTTTGAGGCGAATACAACAGTCAGTGATCATGCGCCCCACCAAACATTTAGGCAAGGCACGGGAAAACATTCAGTCTGCCTGAAGGAAGATGTATTGTCATGAGATCTAATGCTGTTAAATAGAGATAAAAATTAAAAACCCGTGGTAGGTATCTGAAACTTGGAGCTCATTATATTTGAAGTAGCAAAACCAAAACACAGAGCAACCCTACACTCTCTCTAAGTGTTCTTTCCATTGAAAAGTAATATGGGCATTTTATTTTTCACGAAGGCTATATGGTTTGAAATAATATTTGAGTTGAAAACTTAACGTGCCATTGTTCTAAAACACTGCATCATAGGAACGTTTCCATAGACCTTCAGTTGTCCTGCTTTAAAATTCCCCATGCCATTGGTAAATTTCACTGTATTTTCAACCTCCTAAATTACTACCCCGCCCAAATCTATATTGGGAAAATTTATTCAGGCTCGATTGGCGTTTTTTTATGAAAATTTTATTTTTATTTTTAAATAATTGTATCCTATACATAAATGGGTGAATCAAAACAAATATAACTTTTTAACTGCAAGGCAGATATAGGCCTATATGTTGTACATTACAAATATGTGGATCGTCCTTGAATTTATTAAAAGACTAAATCTTATTTTTTCTTTTCCTTCAAGAATAAACATTATAAAATAAATAATTAAAAGAAAGAAACCTCTATTAGCCCTTATTTGTAGGTTGTCGGAAATATGCGAGGGATTCATAGATTTTTAAAAATGCAACAAAGTGGGTGTCCTTGGTTTCAGAAACGAATACAGCTCCAGTAATAAAACAAATGCTATGATGAAAAAGTCATGCTAACTTATTAATTCATAGAAATGAATTAAGCAATTAAACACCTTTTTTTTATACTAGATTCTATTAAACTGACTTTAAAATCCCAATTAAATAACAATTCCTTTTAAACATCCTTAATAGTTTTTTAAATGAACAATTCCTGTATAAAAATGTGACAGCAACCGTTATATCAAACATTTTGAAACGTCCACACGCTGAACAACAAGATAGGCAGATTGAGCGCGCAGAGTGAAGTGATGCACAAAGTCATTTTTAGATGCAATGGATGGAAAATAAAGCTGGATAAAACACATACGGAAACCACCGCTAAAAAATAATTAAGTTTGTGAGAGTTGCATTTTATTAACATTCAGAAATAATAAACGCCAGGCCTAATAATGGTCTAGGCGATGTGTACCAACAGGACATTTTTAGTTCCTTCACTTTACAACAAATCCTTTAAATTCAAACAAATTGATCAGAACAGAACAAAGAATTACAAATATATAATTCTAATGGATAAAATATAATTGCAGTATTTAATAATATAGGCTTTATAAACAAAAAAACTTAAAAAATAATAATTCAAAAATAAAATTTAAAAGCCGATTCATAAGGTCGTATCTCCTCTCTCATGCGGGACAAATCCAAACATTGTTCCCATTTGAAGCTAAACTCTTATTCATTAGGGTAAAAATAGGCTTTGGATTTCACCACGTGTTTCAGTAATCTATGCAAAAAAAAAATAAAAAATCAGGAGCGAAAATCATGCCAAAGTGGACACGCTGCTCGCTAGAGCCGCATGGCTCGGGGGTGAACGACTTTTGTTTCCAAGAATAATGTGCGCTAGGCACCAGCGCGATCAAAGTCCAGCAATTCCACAATTATTGGTCACACGGAAGAGGCAGAATTCAAAAATGGCAAGTGTGTTAGCAGTTTGAAAAAATCAAGAATGATAACCGAACTTAATACGAATTATTTGTAAATGCTGGACCTTTCTCATTTCGCTTCTGCAAAATATAACCTGAAGATTTTATTATAATTTTTTATTTTATTTTTGTTAAACCAGAAATGAACCAAAATGAAAACATTTAAGCTTTTACTCCATATATATAGATATATATATAATATATATAAGATATATTATATATATAGATATATCTATATATACTGACTGTTTAAAACAATAGCATGCATAAGAGCCCTTTGTGTAAAGGTCTTTCTTTAATTTTTTGATGAGTAGACGGTAGGCCTAGACATCCTATTTTTAATGGCTTTTAAAGGATGTTATCATGTATATTATAATGTTATTGTTGTTTTACGTCTTCCTTGTTCATTTTACAATTACATTCATTTACGCAATCCGTCCCTTTGGTGCCACCTGGCGGTACGTTTCGCGAATGATTTTAACCGACGCGACTCGACACTTGGCAGTTAAACGCCGCGGCCTTGCAGTGCGCGTATTACCCATTGTGGATGTCTACCTACTGTAGTTGGAGAAATTTGGAGAAACGTAAGTAGACATTAATTAAGATCTTCTGGTTAGCAAAATTGTTTGTTCTGATTATTCATCTATTTTTTTTTTTGTCTTTTCCTTGGGTTCATATACCAAGCTCGGACACAAAAAGGGTATAGCATCTGCCTTGGTACAAGCATTCCCCCTGTCTGCACGATAAAACTGCCGTGTTTTATGTGAGTCGTAGGATTTGTTGTTCTATGGAAATACTATACATGTTTTCTGTGTGTGTCAGAGAGAGCATGGGGTCCAGAATTGTTTAAAAACTTCTGGCAATGTTTAGAAATGTACGTGACAAGTTTGTCTACTGCCCCGAAATGTGTGCTAACAGTCTTGTACTCTGCGAGTGTTCAGCTCGCTTGTCCGTGCAAACTTAATGGTAGATATGGATGTGAAGTTAGGGATTCATTTTGGGCTGCGTGCGGCTCGGTGACGCCACAATAAGAGCACAGGTTTTCAAGCTCTGGGACAAAATGGGATGTTTTAAGGAAAATGTATAGCCTATGTAAGTAATAAGCCTAAAATAAAAATAATTTGTTTTCATGAAAAAAAAGATAACTAACTAAAAATATATTGACTAATAAGCTAACAAGATTAAAAAAGAAGAATTGTGGCGCGGCTTCTATAAACAAGTTCACGCAAAGGAAAGGATGACAACGCGCATTCTGTTTGTTTGCTTTATTTTATGAAAGCAGAAATCTTCTGTTTTTATTGTGAGTGTGCAAAATAAAACTAAAAACTTTTGCGGATTATATCTTACTTCAAAAATTCGTTTTTTTTTTTTTTTTATGTTTCAGCTGTTTGTTCGTCCGAAGCCCTCCCGCGCGCACACATGCCACATGTCTAGAAATTCAAACGTACAATCGCTGTCTGTTCTTATCAAAATAAAACACAGTCAGCAAAACATATAAAAGGTTACACTGATCAGTTTTAAATAGAACGCAGTAATACGGTTTCACCTCTGCTGATAATTACGTTTTTAAATAATGGTGAAAGAGGTTTATTCTTTTCCGTCTATATTTGAATGTTTATAAAGAGGTACAAGCCTAGTTTACCATACAGCTAATAGTTTAAACATTTAAATACAATTCGCGAAGATGGAAACATTTGGATTGTGTGCTGAAAAAAAAAAACCAATGAAACATGACCAGTAAACCTCCAAAATACATCCAAACGCACTCGCTCTCCGTCTTGGTATGCACTCACGCGAGCACGGTGTCGCGATCTAATGCCCTGTAAATACCTGCCGGATTTTAAAAAAAAAAAAAAAAAACAAATAGGCCTACCCGAGGAGCACTTAAAAAATTCAAAATCTGACGCATTTCCTGGAACAGGATTCAGCAAGATCAAATTAAGTACAGGTCATAAACGCTCATAAACCTGTTTAATGTGAGCAAGAGTGTGGGTTTTACCTACACATGCAGTTCTCTGACTGGCGCAGCACTTTAATACAGCCTTAACAGTTGCGTTTGGGATAATGTTTATTTTAAATTCCAGCATGTCAGTTTGAAGAAAACCATTGTAATTGTGTTTAAAAATACAACAACGAGGCACCATGAAACCCTTTAAAGAGGCATGTGTCAGCGGGTCTCCCCCTCTTGGGATGAGGAACTGCGTCAACAAAATAAAATGATCTCTCAAACATACTGGCGCTGCTTCTCTCTATTTTATCTGCAAATGATCCTAATAATCACATCTATTAATTTTATAATCCTGCTACTAGCATTTTATTCGAACTAAAACCCCTTTTAATCTGGGTAGAAAGGCGTTATTTATGTTATTTATTTTTTGAGGGTTTTTGCACATCGTGTCATGCATCGGTGATTAACGATTATGCAATAGATGCATTTTGCAGCATTAAGGTTAACGATTAATCGATTAATTGATCGTTAATTTACAGCGACAATCGATCATGGGAAATGATCGAAAATTGACATCCCCTAATGTTAAGCCATCTTCACATTTTGGGGAGTGGAGAGAGAGAAAGCAGCATTACCACCTGGATCTGTCACACTGTGGGCATGTACATCTCACAGGAAGTCTCAAATCAAATCCGCACTGCTCTGATAATCTGTTTTCAATTCAACCTACCTGTTACAGTGCATACATTTTTGCTCGCGATATCCTGAAATGAGTAGAATTATTCACAATATCCACCAATCCCGGCGCTGAAATTCAGGCCACAATGTTCACATTTGTATTGTTATGTTTCATACATTTTTTTTTTTTGTCTTTTCCAGGAAACATGGTATGTCCAATGCCGAATAATAGACCAGCCACTGGGTTCATTGGAGAAGAGGCGAGGGAACAAGAAGATGCACCATTCAGGACAGTCATGACCAGGTAATGGGTAGACTCCACTTCTTAAAGGGATAGTTCATGCAAAACAATAATCCCCTGCATCCTCAAACCTCCCATGACTTTAGAGATGTTCAGGGACAAAAGGACTTATTTTTGTTTATAATTCAAGAAAAAAGAAACATCCTCCTCATTTTCAACTGCATTTTTTTTTTTGCAGAAAAATTTCTTAACATGTAAATATTTGTATAAATATAAAACGATTCAACAACTGAGCCAAAAACCTGACAACATTTTTGCAGAAAATGTTAAATAAACAGAAATAAAAAAGAGGGGTGCGTCAGTATGTGGTTGGTACCCAGCTAATGTGTGCTACAGTTGGATCTCTTTTTCTCTTGGAATCCAGCAGATTTGCCATTTTCTTCTTTCTTTTTAATAGTATGTTACTGGGTGGTACAAGATGCAAGGATAAATGTAAAGAACTGATCTTTCAATATAATTTTCTGGGTGAAAAGACTCCTAGCTTGATTTTTGGCAAAATTTTAATACTTGACATATTCAGGTGTCTGAGATGTATAAAAGCCAGCCACTACTAACTGTACGCGGCTTAGAAACAGAATTGGTTATTTCTTTGTCCAGTAGAATCAACCATATCTAAAGAGAGAGGCAGCTGAGAAATTAAACAATGGCTGAGAAACAACACAGCCCAAAAAGGGGTTTGGCAGCCCTGTAAAACCCCTTTAAAGGGGCGAAAGGGAAAAAGGCCATTTTTTTTGTTTTTAGATTGCCGGGACTTTCACAACATAAAGATGCGGCCCCAAACTGTTTGAAAAATGGCCCCCTTTTGGTTACTGACGGATCTTCCCTTTTTGCAAAGGGGAAAAGCAAACCCATGTACGGCGAAAATGACAGAAGGTTAAATGTTTCTTTTTTGATTTTAGGGGAGTTTACTAATAACCCCATAGTACTGTCGGGTTACAAAAAAACCCCAAAGGTTGGAAGAAAAAAATTGGGGACATTTTTTTGCAAAAACTTTACGCATATTTGTGGTGTTTATATTTTTTAAACCCCATTTTGTGCTTGGCAAAATTGGCGGAGTTTGAACTTTTCCCCCTCATCTCTTTTTTTTTAAAATTTGCCAGACAAAGGGTTATACTGTTTTTAAATTTTCTGTGCCTTGGTAGGATATTTGGTCTTATGGTCTGGCCCTTTTAAATTTTGAAATTGTCAGTGGTTTCAACAGGAACTTCCCTTCAGTCACTTTTATGGGATTTTGGACTCACGCAAAATTTCCTTTTTTAGAAAATTTCGGGCCCCTATTTTTCTACATTAGTTTTTACTACATTTACTTTTAAATCTTTGGGGCGCGCCACCCAAAGCATTTAAAATTGGAAAAACAGTAGAAAAAAATCAGATCCCCGAGAAAACAACAAGGGGGATACAAGGGCTATGACCCAAATCTCAGTTAGTCTAGTACAGAACCGTAGCCCGGTTTTTTTTTTTAAATATGATAGCAGAAAAAAAAGGGAAGTCTAGGATTAGTTTGGGTTAAAAATGCAGGCCCAAAAAATGAGGTTTTTGATGTTTTTGAAAATGAGTAAAAACTCAGCTGTTCGGGGTGGGTCGGGAGGTCATTTCCCCAGCTGGGGGGAGTCCGGGGGGAAAATCCGGGGAGAGTGATTTTGGGAAATCTTTTGGGGTGGACCACAAGGCGTCGTTCACTTGGGAGAAGGGGAAAAATTTTGGAGGGTGCATAAAAATTGAATAGTGGAGTTTAGGTAAGTTGGCGCCGTTTCCAGTGGTCGGTTTTTTAGGCAAGCATCAGTACCTTAAATTTGATGCGACCCCCCCTATGGTGTAACCTGATGAGGGGGAGAGGGTAAAAATAGGTTTTTGGCTCATTTAAGCAACCCTCCCTGCATTCCCGGACCGGGTTTTAGGGGGCGATGTACATTACTAAATTTACAGTTGCTTTTTTTATTTGTGTTGATAAGTAATATTATTTTCCCACAGATGCAAAGGGGAAACTTGCACTAAAACTGTTACCCGTTTGCTTCCACCTCCCCCCCTACAAAAATTTGGGAGGGAAAAAAAGTCCGGCCAGCATTTATGAATGTAAAAAAACTTTTATTGACATTCAACCTGTAAGTACAACTGAAGAAACTTACTTCAATCATTTAATGACTTTACCAGGTTGAATACACTACCATTCAAAAGTTTGGGATCGGTATGATTTTTATGTTTTTAAATTAAGCTCTTCTTCTTACAAAGGCATTATTTGATCCAAATACAGCAAAAAGAGTAATGTTGTGAAATATTGTTACTGTGACGATTCGCGCGCCAGAGACACAGGAGAGAGTAGAGATCCAATCGCTGGTATTTATTATCAAGACAGGGTAATCCAATTTGTGGTCAAACAAGCATAGGTCAAGCTTTCAAAACAGACAGTCCAAAAAAATAAACAAAAACAAATAAACAAAGGAGGGAACAGAAAGGAACTCTCGGAAGACTTAGAAGACGATGGGGAATCTCGGATGATCTAGAAGGTTGATGACACGTAAGGGTAAGGACTCCATACAAAACAACAGGAAAAAGAGACAGGAATATATAGGGAGGCTAATGACAATGGGTGATTACTTACCGCACCTGGTGCAGTGCTGGGAGTGCAGGTACTGTGAAGACAGGACCAGACTAGGAATTCTAGTGCCTACGGTGAAAGTGTCTAGGGGAAGTAGGCCCCTGAGTGGACACCAGGGAAACAGGGCTAGACAGCGTGACATTACCCCTCCTCCACGGAGCAGCCGCCAGATGCTCACCCCGGGCACAAGGGGAGAAACCAAAGACACAAAAAGGAGACCAGGGAGGAGGTGGAGGCGGTAGGAGGACCAGGGGAGGGGCGGAGGGGCCAGGTAAATGGTAAAACAGAGACAAAGAAAGGACCAGGTAGGAAAATGGGAAACAGAGACAAGAAGTGCAACACAAAACAAGGAGTCCAGGAGGGGTGGTGCTTGGACCGGCGGAGGATCAGGGGGGGGCGGAGGCCAGGGTCCTTAGGGGAAACTGAACGAAGACACAGACTAAAACCCCGGAGGAAGGTGGACCAACGGAGGGGATCAGGGGAGGGCGAGGAGGGCCAGGTCCATAGGAGGAAGACAGACAGAAAAACAAAAATAAAAACATAAAAAAAAAAAGCAACAACAAAAAATAAACACCAAAACACAAGTCAGACCAGGACATCCGCGTGGTCAGGCGGCCCAGCAGGGAGTACGTATAGGGATTTCCCTATGCTGCGTGTAGGGGCCGGGCCGCCCCCAGTAGGCGGGGAAGACCACCGTCCATGTGATCGAGACCCGAGTCCCCCAGGGACAGAGACCACTGCATCCAAATGGTCAGAGACAGAAAGAGAGTCCCCAGAGTGAGACGTTGGTTGCCATCATCGATGCGCATTGACTCTACAGGAGGTTTCTGGTTGAGCAGTCTGAAACATTTGTCGTGAATCATGTTAGGTGTACTTGCCTTTGTTCATGAAGATCACTGTGGTGACTTGCCTGTTCATGAAGATCACTGGTGACTTGCCTTTGTTCATGAGATCACTGGTGACTTGTTCATGAGAAGATCGCTGACTTGCAACTGTTCCATAGAATCTACAGATGCCTTTCTGAAGATCACTGGTGAATTCTCCCGTGGTGACTTGGCATGCCAGAATCCACGGTGACTTATTTCGAACCAGAAGATCCCGGTGAAAACGGCGCTGAATATGAAGATCACCAGTGACTTGACTGCGGTCCTTGAAGATCTCGCAGTATGACTTGGCTCGGTCGCCGAAGATCGCCCGATGTCTAGACTGTGCTTGAAGATGCCACAGTGGCTAACGCAGTTACAGAATCCGCAGTGGGCAGGCACTTGTCCGACTCTGGAAGGTCGAAGCGGTGACAACCCCTGACTCTGGAAGACCGGCCGGTAACAGCCCACGACTCCCCGGGAAGGTCGGCGGTGACTAACCCCCTGGCTCTGGAAGGTCGGCCGGTGACTAACCCTGACTCTGGAAGGTCAAAGCCCGGGCACCTGACTTCGATTCTGGAAAGTCAGCGGGCACCTGACTTCGACTCTGGAAGTCGGGCACCTGACGCCGACTCTGGAAAGTCCAGCGGGCACCTGACTGGAAGCTCTGGAGCGGTAGGCGTGGCGTGGTACTCCTGGGAATCTCTAGGATCTTTTGACCTTGTGGAGAAATAATCCAAAAGCGCCTCCAGCGGCCATCTTGGGGCGTTGGCGTTGAAAGCGCTAAACTGGCGGCCATCTCTTGCACCCGCGGCTGGGCTGGTGACCACTTTGTGCTGTGGCGCTTCATGCTGGCGTCCTCTTGCCTTGTGGCTGGGCTGACGGCCATCTTGTGCAGTGTCGCCGGACCTGCGGCCATCATGGGCAGTGGTGCTGGGCCGGCGGCATTCTGCGCAGTGGCTCTGGGCTGGTGGCCATTGTGCTGTGGAGCTGGGCTGGCATCCATCTGCCTCGTGGCGCTGAGCTGGCGGCCATTTGTGCTGTGGTGTTGGGATGGCTTCCATCTTGCCTCGTGGTGCGGGGTTGGCGGCCATTCTGTGCAATGGTGCTAAGTCGGCGGGCGTTCTGCGCAGCGGCGCTGGGCTGGTGGCCATCTTTGCAGCGGGCTAGCTCGGCGGAACTTTGCGCCTCCTTCCCCTCTCCGTCCACAATGGTGAGGCGGGCGGTTCCCAACCGAACTCAGGAGTGCGCCCGGTGGGCCATATTGGAGAGTGATGCCGGACCTCCTCTCGACCACTCACTCCTGGCGACCTCCCTGGTCCCACGGAACGACCAAGAGTGAGAACCCATTTCCTGCCATACGGTGACTGGGGAGAAATGTGAATAGACATACAGCTGGATACTCTGTTTAGTGATGGAGTCCTTCTATGGCGATTCCACGCACCACAGAGACACAGGAGGCCAAGAATCCAATGGCTGTTATTTATTACCTCAAGACAAGGGCCAATCAATTCATTGGTCAAACAAAAGCAGAAGTCCAAGCCAAACAGACAGTCAAAAAATAAAACAAAACAAATAAACAAAGGAGAACAGGAAAGGAACTTGGAAGAGGAAGAGAGCGATGGGGAATCTGGGATGACGAGAAGGCTGATGACACTACGGTAAGGACTCCCGCTGAAGCAACAGGAAAGACAGGAATATATAGGGAAGCTAATGACAATAGATTGCCTGCACCTGAATGCAAAAAATAACGTGAGTGGAGTACTATGAAGACAGAAGGACCAGACGGCTAAGAGGAATTCTAGGTGCCTACGGTGTTGAAGGAAGTGTCTATAAGGGGAAGTGAAGGCCCACTGGAAAGTGGACACCCAGGGGAAACAGAGAGACCAGACAGCAGGCGTGACAGTTACAATAAAGTAATATTTGCTATTTGAATATATTAAAAAAAAAAAAAAAATTCTGTGATCAAAAGCTGAAGATTTCCAACATCATTATTCCAGTCTTATATATATAATAACATGTTAACTAGATATGCTCCATAAGAACTTTTTGTCATTTAATTTATAATGTATCTTGGATAAATTATGAATATAGATAGTTATTAAATACTAATAATTATATAATAGGATAGAGTTCCTCTAGCTCTAGCACTCTCATTCTGGTATATATTCTTTAAAAAAAGACTTTTACATACACACACTATCCATTTTACTAAATGCTTGTTTTCTTAAAAACACTCTTTCTTTTTATTATACAAATAACTAAAAGCAAAAGGCCTCTAACTTACTAGCTTGCTCTATTTATTTTCCTATTCTATTTGTTTTCTTTTTATTTATTATATAATTAAAAAAAAAAAAAACTTTGCTGTGTGTAATTCGTTAAGCTGCACTCTTAAAAATAAATGTGCTTCACGATGCCATAGAAGAACTTTGTTGTCTAATTGGTTCCATAAGAACCTTTAACATCTGAGAAACTTTTCTGTTTCACAAAGGTTCTTTGTGGCGAAAGAAAGTTCTTTAGCTTATAAAAGGTAAGAAAAGAGATGGTTCTTTAAAGAACCTTTTACTGAATGGTTCTTTATGGAACCAAAAATGGTTCATCACTGTGAAAGAACCTTTTAAGCACTTATTTTTAAGATGTAACTGAGACTTGTTTATACCACTTGTATATCATTGCTCTTTTGTGTACAGTACAGTACAGTAACTTCAAATAGGGGTAAAATCAAGTCTGAGCTCACAAGTTTTTTTTAATGTAGATCATTTTCATTACTAAAACATCTACTGACACATTTTAGTTCCTAAATTAATTTGGCTA